>NC_085015.1:6007316-6087316 GCF_963854185.1 Sardina pilchardus | reverse complement strand
CTCTTGGTAGCCAAAGCCACAATGGAAGGAGCGAGCTCCAGAGAAACAAACCAAAGCTTATTTATAACTCCTCTGGTCACTGCAACACAGTGTTCCTCATAGTGTTGGGGCGGTGGTAGTATAGTGGCTAAGGAGCTAGGCTAGCATGCAGTACTAGTAGCATAGTGGCTAAGGAGCTGTCGTGGCTAAGGAGCTAGGCTAGCATGCAGTAGTAGCAGCGGTTAAGGAGCTGTACAGAGAATGTCTAATAAGGGGAGAAGGACCACTTGCCAAATACTTCCGCATGGTACTGCAACTAGAGGGCGATCGCGAGCAAGTGATGAATGAATAGAGCTCCCCAGTCCCGCCCACAGCCTTGTCCGGAAGTAAAAATCCAATACAATTTCTCCATTGACAATTGGAGAATAAGCCATAACATCGTAACCGTCCATGGTAGACTTAAAACCAGCTACGATGTGACTAAGCGATTATACCTGCTCATATAGATGTCAAAAGTTAATGGGGGCATCAACCTTGTTTTGAGAAAACAATGCTTTATTCACGATTTAACGAGAGAGTACTACACTACCCGACACCCTAACGTGTAAAACTGGTGAAAGCAGAGCCTTTGATTGGTAGAGATCGCCGTTGCCATGGCAATGCCAAACAAACTGTACTCAGCTTTTCCCGCGCCTATCGTCCAGCTTCGTCTCGCTGGAACTTCAAAACTTAAAATGGCTGCAGGGCTGATCAGGACCGAAGTGTGGTCTTCCGAAAAATAACGGTTTTCTCATCTTGAAGGTTGAATTTACACAATGGAAACGGTAGGAAGTAATCATCTTCTTTTCTCAGATTAATATGGAACCATGTTAAACTATCGTTAGGCTGCAAATGTTGGACATGTGTGTACGTTTGCAAAGCATCCTGGGATTTGAGTTCTCTATCTCGGAATTTAAGATATGTACACAGTCTTGTACCTTTCGCTTTTTTTACATTTTCTGTTCATTTTTTCACTCGAAATTATAAGTTATATGCTTATGAGTCACATCGTAGCTGGTTAGCCTAAGGCATGGTCTAAAACTCTTTATATCCGAATTTTTCCAGAAGTCAATGGGAGAAATGAATGAGAATTTTACTTCCGGACAAGCACCTCTCTCGGAGGAGGGGCGGGACTGGGGAGCTCTATGGGTAGCAATAGAGCTCCCCAGTCCCGCCCCTCCTCCGAGAGAGGTGCTTGTCCGGAAGTAAAATTCTCATTCATTTCTCCCATTGACTTCTGGAAAAATTCGGATATAAAGAGTTTTAGACCATGCCTTAGGCTAACCAGCTACGATGTGACTCATAAGCATATAACTTATAATTTCGAGTGAAAAAATGAACAGAAAATGTAAAAAAAGCGAAAGGTACAAGACTGTGTACATATCTTAAATTCCGAGATAGAGAACTCAAATCCCAGGATGCTTTGCAAACGTACACACATTTCCAACATTTGCAGCCTAAAGATAGTTTAACATGGTTCCATATTAATCTGAGAAAAGAAGATGATTACTTCCTACCGTTTCCATTGAGTAAATTCAACCTTCAAGATGAGAAAACCGTTATTTTTCGGAAGACCACACATCGGTCCTGATCAGCCCTGCAGCCATTTTAAGTTTTGAAATTCCAGCGAGACGAAGCTGGACGATAGGCGCGGGAAAAGCTGAGTACAGTTTGTTTGGCATTGCCATGGCAACGGCGATCTCTACCAATCAAAGGCTCTGCTTTCACCAGTTTTACACGTTAGGGTGTCGGGTAGTGTAGTACTCTCTCGTTAAATCGTGAATAAAGCATTGTTTTCTCAAAACAAGGTTGATGCCCCCATTAACTTTTGACATCTATATGAGCAGGTATAATCGCTTAGTCACATCGTAGCTGGTTTTAAGTCTACCATGGACGGTTACGATGTTATGGCTTATTCTCCAATTGTCAATGGAGAAATTGTATTGGATTTTTACTTCCGGACTAGGCTGTGGGCGGGACTGGGGAGCTCTATGGAGCTGAACCCCCCAATACCACATTTGTCTTTATATAATTTTTTCTCCTGAAATTGCATTAATGCATGCGATGCAGGATAACTTGACAATTAGCTGACCAATGCAATTTTCAATATTTGTTGTTATTCCTAAAAACCCTTTCAAAGTTTTCATGTCACGTGACACAAAACCGAACCACTTTACGGCCATAGACCTAAAAGAAGGTTCAGCTTCACGACGTCGTCGTAATCGGTCGCGATTTCTCGCTGACCAATCAGCATCCATGAGCTAAATGCTAGCATGTTACGCGGAAAGCGGCCCATCCTATGAAAAGCAGAAAGGACATGAGTGACTTTTTATTTAATTTCCAGTGGAAAACCTATACTCAGGTAGCTACTACGACAATGTACATTAAGAAATGAAGTTGTCAACTGTGAAAAAAACCAGTTTTAGCCGCTTAGCTCCATAGACCACAATTCATTTATCACTTGCTCGGCAGCGCCCCTAGAGGAATTTCAACAGATTGCAGGAACAATCCGGTACAATGGAGTTAATAGGAAGTGGACCGGCTCTCCCTAAAGGGGCTCTGAGCTGTAGTGGCTAAGGAGCTAGGCTAGCATGCAGTAGTAGCATAGTGGCTAAGGAGCTGTAGTGGCTAAGGAGCTAGGCTAGCATGCAGTAGTAGCATAGTGGCTAAGGAGCTAGGCTAGCTAAATGTTCACTACATCACAGGTTCAGTTCAGACCAGGACACTACACCACGGGTTATACCAGGACACTCAGGCTCAGTCCAATATCCTGGGCCTTCCCTTGCTGTTGTCACGGACCTCGGCACTGGAACTGGATCTAGCTCAGATTTGGCAAACATCTGGCATCAGTTCCACACAGTTGCTTCAATTCCCGTCAGTCACCATCAGGCCCTTGAGCGAGGCGCGCTGCTCTGAGGAGACATGGCCTTTGTAACAACTGACATGTACGGAAGTCGCTGGATAAAAGCATCAGCCAAATAAATACGTTTTGTGTAGGGCCTAAGTGGACACTAGTAGGGCGCAGACTTCCACCATGGCCAAATCTCGTAACTATAGCAACAAAAAACACAATACTAAATTCATCAAGGCCCTCCTGAGCAGGATACTCTCAAAAACTACATTTTGCCGCCATGTTTAATGAACATCTGATATGAGTAGTTTTCTGTGTAATCCTGCGTACAAACAGACAAGCCGCACAAATGAGGTAACCAGGATGCCAACGTCTACTCCCAAAACGTTTTACGTTGCTAACCTGACACGCGGTCAAAGTTACCGCTGACCTCTTTGAAGGTTTCAGCGGGGAGACGAGGAGGAAGGGAGCGATGAAAACAAACTCAAATCCCCCCCCCCCCCCCGGTTCCTCTCCTCTCCTCTCCTCTCCTCTCCTCTCCTCCTCCTCTCCTCTCCTTCCCTCCCCTCCCCTCCCCTCCTCTCCTCTCCTCTCCTCTCCTCTCCTCTCCTCTCCTCTCCTCTCCTCTCCTTTCCAGCTTCTCCTCCATCTGCTGACACATAAAAAAAGAAAAAAGCTCTTTCCGGAGACTTCCGTGGTGTTCAGATCCAAGTCGCTGGGAGGCTGAACCGCAAATGACACCCCCTCTCCGTCACTCAGCGGCGATGATAAAGCAACAATGCTGGAAGGCCAGAGACTCTTATCTCACACACACACACACACACACACACATTTCACATCTGACATTACCATGTCACACAGACATACATAACTCTATATGAAGTGAAATCTCTTCCTTCAGTGCCCCGCGGTCCTTCATGCACTCATCTGGAGGAGTGACCACATGAAGCGCCAACAGAGAAAATTCCCTCAAGTCCACACATAGGAGGCCACTCAGAGACATCAAAGATGGATCATTCACCACAACACATTAGCACACGTGTCGTGCACGTAGACACGTAGACACACACACACACACACACACACACACACACACACACACACACACGTCCACCTGACATCAACAATCAAAGCCACAACAACACAGACAACCCCAAACACACAGTTTAGATACACTCAAACACACACACACACACACACACACACACACACACACACACAAAAATGCAAACAAACACACACACACACACACACACACACACACACACACACACACACACACACACAAACAGACAAAGAAACTGAAATGATGACAACATCTCGTTTGAAATGATTCCATCAGCTTATAGAGTGCCATTAACTGACAAGGGTGTTGTGTGTGTATGTGTGTGTGTATGTGTGTGTGTGGTTTTTTTTTGGTGTGATGTTTTTTTTGGTGAAGAATAAGCAGCAGCACGTTGGTTCCTCTCCTGCTGAGTTTGCTCCAGTCCCTGGCTGAGCTAATAATATACATGTGCCCAGGCTGGGCTGGACAGGGAGATGGAAAATAGCAAACTCAACTCACACCACAACAGAAGGAGGGAGAGGCCACAACAAGCCAGGAAGAGAGAGAGAGAGATGGACAGAGTGTGAGAGACAGACAGAGAGAGAGACAGACAGATAGATGGAGAGAGAACGAGAGGGGAGAGAATGAGAGATGGAGAGAGAGTGAGAGACGGGGAGAGAGATGGAGAGAGAATGAGAGGGTAGAGAATGAGAGATGGAGAGAGAACGAGAGGGGAGTGAGATGGAAAGAGAGTGAGAGATAGAGAGCGAGAGAGAGATGGACAGAGAGGCAGAAGGAGAGATGGAGAGAGAGAGAGAGAGTGGGGGAAAGATAGGCAAACCGGGTGGAACAGGTATACGCAACCCAAACAGAAAAACACTGTAATGAGAGGATCAGTTAAAATAATCTCCAGTTTGCTTTAAGTGACTCCAGACAACGCATGGTGCCCTTAATGATGATTACATGTAACGACAGGCTCTCTTATGAGCAAATGAATAGCAGCCATCGGGCCCCCCCGGGGTGTGATATTAGGGCTCGGGATCATGACGTGAAAACTTTGCGGGCACAGCCATATTGGCAGCCTCACTCCTTAGTTTACTATGGATTACTATGGATTTACTCCCGCCTGTTAGTGTGTTCCTGTTACTTAGTTTTTGCCTTCTTGGTCGTATGTTGCTGTGTAGTGGGGTGTAACTAACAGCGCAACCCACGATCGCAAGAGGAAAAGAATCGCTAATACTATATTTCTGCTTCTTGTCTTCTGCATCTGAATGAATGGATATTACGTTCGGTGCGCTACCAACATGGCGGCAATATTCCTAGAATGCAAGGCGTGTGCCCGAGCCCTATTGCAAATGACTCCAAAATGTGATTTTGGACAGGGGTAATAATAATAATAAAGGTATTTTATCATCAAAGGGTATTTTATCATCAAAGTATATATCCAGGTTTAAACCGAAAGCAGGACGGAGCTCTAGCTGCAAGTATGCAGAGCCTGTGTGGCGTTTATGTAAGAAGGTTCTAGAACAGACTGGCTGTTCCGTGGAACACTGGAGTGAAGTTGGCATTTCCCTCCGTGGTGATAAGAGGTGGAAAACTCAGCAGCCACAACCAGCCGCTCACATCAACACACAGCAAGCCCTCTCATGATAGAGAGGGTGTTGCACTCGTGGTAGTGCTGGTGTTGATGCGATATGTGTGTGTGTGTGCGTGCGTGTGTCTTGTGTTATGAGCCTACAGTATATGCGTGTGCTTATAGACATCTGTGTGTGTGTGTGTGTGTGTGTGTGTGTGTGTGAGAGAGAGAGAGAGAGAGAGAGAGAGAGTGGGAGAGAGAGAGGGATAGAGAGAGAGAGAGAGCGATGGGGGAAGCATATTGTAACCTAGATAAAGCTTGTTGTGAGGGTGAAAAGGGAAGAGATGTGATGATCATTCTCTTTCATCTGTGTGAGCCGATAGCTCTCTCTCTCTCACACACACACACACAGACACACACACACACAAAGATACACATGCACACACATGCACACACACACACACACACACACACACACATTTCACATCTGACATTACCATGTCACACAGACATACATAACTCTATATGAAGTGAAATCTCTTCCTTCATTGCCTACACATGTAAATAATTGATCGGCGCTGTACTTGTTCATATGCTCTATATGAGTCCCACAGCTTCATCTCTTTGAAGCTCTGAAGGGTATAGTGTGCTGCAAATATATAGTGTGATAAGATAGCTTTATTGATAATTACAATTCATTGCATTCCTGGCTCTGCCTCACACCAGCAGGCAGCTACTACCACAAGGCTTTGATGGTCGAGCTCCTGAGGACAAAAAACACAAAACAAAACAAAAAAACAAGAGGGGAGCCTGTGTTTGAGCCTCGCTGCTGTCGAAAAACATACCAAGTGACTACTACCATAGGCTGGCTTTGATGGTCGTATTCCTGAGGACAAGAACACAACGAGAGTGGAGTGTGTGTTTGAACCTCTGCTGTTGAGAAACACACCATGTAATGATGTCAACGTGAGGTGACTTCTGATGGAGATAAGAGCTTCCATTTAGAGCAGAAATAACACTCTGTGTTATCTTCTCAACATCAGAGTACCATACTTCTTAATAGAGGGTTCTTTACATGTTCCCTCAAAAGAAACTAGAGGCTCTAAGCTGATCTACTGATGAACTGAGGTTCTATAAACAGCTCTAGTCTCTACTAACTAAAGGTTCTACTGAAAATATTATTTCCTGTGAAATTCTATCATATGGTTCAAAAGCAAACCTGAGGAAACTCTGTCAGTCCGAACCAGAGTCAGCTTCATTGGCCAGGTCTGCGTGTAAGGAATTTGACTGCGGTTAATTCAAGTCAATGTACTTTAGAAAGCGCTAAAGCTTTGCGAGCTGCCATCAAGATCCAGATTCTCATCTCTCTCAGCACTCTCCTCCTTATTCTAGTCTGGGTCTGACAAACACTCAGGCCAGCCATGAACCCTGATCTGATGGTATCTCTTAACAAAGACAATCAAGACAACCAACAATCAAGCACGCACGTCCAAATTCTAAAGGAGGGCTAACGCCCCAAACGTTACATACTAAAATTCTATGTGGAAATCAGGGCAGATAGGCAACACCATTGGCCACTCCAAGGGCAGATAGGCAACACCATTGGCCACTACCAGGGCAGATAGGCAATACCATTACCCACTATCAGGGTAGATAGGCATTAGGCAACACCATTACCCACTACCAGGGCAGATAGGCAACACCATTACCCACTATCAGGGTAGATAGGCATTAGGCAACACCATTACCCACTATCAGGGTAGATAGTAGGGGTGGCACGGTTCACAAAATCTACGGCTCGGTTCGTATCACGGTTTAGGGTCACGGTTTTCGGTTCGGTGCGGTTCTTGTTGTTATTTTTTCTTTTACTCTTTAACACTCCAGAAACATATTTCAGCACATAGCTTAATCATCCACAATTAGGCTAGAGTATTTAGAGAATAGTTATCATGTAATAATGCACAAACTGAATTTGACATAAAGCACATTATTGTCTGAGGAAACTTGAAGCTTCAGTTGAGATTTTGATAAAGCAAGAGGGAAGATGATTTCAACAATCTTATCATTTATTTGGCAGGGATGGTGCACCAGCACAAAATGTAGGTTGTCCACCCATATGTTTCATTGCATCGCCTTTTTATCGCTCTCCTTTCATATAGTGTGAATGATTTTTTAACAAGATGTAAAGCTTATCTTTATTTGAAACACACACACATTATGTAATTATTTATTCATTCTATATACTGACATGTCTGATATTCATAACAGCAAATTTAATGCAGATTATAGCCTAGCCTACTATTCATTATAACTCCACCTCTTAAATTCAGCTGTCTGGCTGAAGCCTCAAAATATTGTAAACAAAGTAGCAGGCTAAGCTCATCATACTCTACTGGTTGGACTCTTCAGTTTCCCCACATGTGTTTTAGTTTCAAGGTAAGCTAATACTTTTTCTCCTTGGGACAGGCCCGTTTAAGCCTTGGAGTTGAAAACATTGGTATTGAGATGGTCAGTCAACTTGAATGCAAGAGATATCAAATGTCTGATGCTAACCGTTTTTAACAGTAATTTAGCTAATCGTCTTCTGTGCGTCATTGCGTTCACGATTGTGAATGTTCTATTTGGATTAATGTGCATGTCGAGCGCGCACGAGAGCGGGGCAAGGAGAATGAGTTTACTTCTTTACTTACTTCGTTTGGTAAAGTTGCACGCATAGTCTACAGTTGCGGAAGAACATGCTTCCACCCGAGCAGGGTCAGGTGCATGATCAGTTTGACCACGCTAGGGATGATCTCTCGCACTTGCCATTTCTAAAACCTTGCGCGCAGCACTCAAAACTCCATACTCCTACTCTCGCACGTAAGGGAAACACGTCGTCACATATGTGAATCAATTGCGCATGCCATAACTAGCCTGAACCGTAGGACCGTACGACGAAAACACACTCCGAACCGTGACATGCGAACCGCACGGTTCGGAGCATTTTTCAAAAACCGTGCCACCC
The DNA here is from genome assembly GCF_963854185.1 of Sardina pilchardus. Classification (NCBI taxonomy): domain Eukaryota; kingdom Metazoa; phylum Chordata; class Actinopteri; order Clupeiformes; family Clupeidae; genus Sardina; species Sardina pilchardus. Next base: position 6,078,822 of record NC_085015.1, on the reverse strand, counting down.
CTAGTAGATAGGCATTAGGCAACACCATTACCCACTATCAGGGTAGATAGGCATTAGGCAACACCATTACCCACTACCAGGGCAGATAGGCAACACCATTACCCACTACCAGGGCAGATAGGCAACACCATTACCCACTACCAGGGCAGATAGGCAACACCGTTACCCACTACCAGGGCAGATAGGCAACACCGTTACCCACTACCAGGGCAGATAGGCAACACCATTACCCACTACCAGGGCAGATAGGCAACACCGTTACCCACTACCAGGGCAGATAGGCAACACCGTTACCCACTACCAGGGCAGATAGGCAACACCATTACCCACTACCAGGGCAGATAGGCAACACCGTTACCCACTACCAGGGCAGATAGGCAACACCGTTACCCACTACCAGGGCAGATAGGCAACACCGTTACCCACTACCAGGGCAGATAGGCAACACCATTGGCACTATCGGGTGATAGGCAACACCATGCTGTCTGTAGCATAGGGTTCTAACAGCTGTAGAGTAACCGCACTTCCGCAGCTGACAAAACAGAAGGTCTAAAGCAGATCCCGACAGAACCTGCAGCTGACCAAACAGAAGGTCCAAAGCAGATCCCGACAGAACCTGCAGCTGACCAAACAGAAGGTCCAAAGCAGATCCCGACAGAACCTGGCCCAGGATCTGGGTCAGATGCGTGTGTGTGTGTGTGTGTGTGTGTGTTTGTGTGCATCAGAGAAGCCCACGCCCACAAACAAGGTCTGCTCCAGATCCAGACAGACCCGATCTAACTCAGGAACTGTGCAACTCACAGCTGCTGATTGAGCGTGTGCCAGCACAGTATATGGCCTGACAGATTGTCCACACCGGATCCGGGTGGCTTCTGGCCCAGAACTGGCGCGGACCCGGTCCGACACTCCAACAGCTGCTGCTGATTGGGCTTGCATCAGAGCAGGACTATGATGTCATCTTCGTGGGCCTACTGCATTCGGTGGTGGCTTTGATTGAATAAAACTCAAAGTAGGCTACGTTTTCCGTGTGCTGAACATTATCCCAGTCGTTCGAACACAGACATGTATATAGGACGATGACTATACCCAAAAAAATCAATAGGCAAATTTGTATCATGTCATCAATATTTGTGCTGTTTTCAAGGGCATGGATACATATGTGACCAATGCTCTGCATTGCATATCAAGGACAACTCAAGATATTGTCTACAACAACATGCAAAATTGGGCTCAAGAGTATGTGGAGAAGGATCTCTGGTATGTAGACTTAATTACAAGTTATTTAATGATCACCTGTATCCTGTGCGGAGGTTCCACCCAACAACTTCAAAACATTCATCACAGTTGTCGGCTGTGACCGACTATGGCATGATAATGGGATTTTTCTGTAAACCTCAGCATCTATTCTTTATTCGTTATTCTTTATTCTATTTTATCAGTTATTTATACAGTCTGTGGTACACTAAAACGATAAATGACCTCGTACAATTGTTATTTTTTAACTCACACCATTTCAGACATTTGCGTAAACTGAAGAATGACATGTTTACGTTCATCACTGCATAAGGTTGTGCTTTATTGCGCCAAGGCTGTTGGTAAACAGGACGGGGCGGGATGCCACAAGCAACAACATCAGCAAAGAGAGAGCAGAGACACGGTGCAGTGTCAAGCGGTACCTTTAGCGCAGTATCTTGGCGGAGCTCGGCTAGCTTATAGGCTACAAATCAGCTGCACTGTCTGCTGAGCTATCATTCGCGACTCTGAACATGTTTGCCTCAGGTTCCTCATTCAAACGCAGACCAATGTTTCAAAAACACAGTGATAATGCATTCGCAAGAAGACATAAAAGAGAATTACTTACATATCGTATTCCTCGACTTTAATACCTCTCTCCTGGCTTGAGCGCTCGGTGCGAGAGAAGGCAGCTGTTTCCCGTAACCTTGCTGCTTCAGGCGCGCCGTGCGTTTCTGGTGCTCCACAGAGAAGACCACCGAATATCTGACGTTGTCATTATCGAAGGGACCTCAGAGTCCGGTCTCGCATGATTTCCCTGTTAGTTAGCTAAATCCTGGCAGTTGTTATTTTTACGTGGATACGCGTCAAGAGTCTCGATTAGACAGTATATCTCTCTACAGATGAGAGCGGCGCGGGCTGCTTCTAGCTCCTACTCCGCGAGGCGTTCTTTCGCCCCAGTTTACATTCCACGCGCTGGATGAATCAGGTCGTCACCAACCGTCGGCGCAGGGAGTGGGATACTGGACTGGACACACACACCACACACGCCAATCGCCACACACAACCTCTGCCTCGGCCTGACGGTTTTCATGAATAATTCATAAGCATGAGGGAGGGACGAAGAAGCCCTGAGCTGTTCGAGATTATTCATTGGGAGAGGGGCAAGGTCGGTGTCAATCAAAGCATCATTCTCCCCCTGCCTCTGTCCCGCGGGGCGTCGGTGGCATTTGTTCTGATGGAATTATGAGCGGCAGGGTCACTGGCAGACGGCTTCACGTCTTGCATGCAACAAGCAAAGATGACGATTCACATTGCGTGACTGGGAATGAACAAGGGACAGATACATTTGGCCGGAATCCTTTCCTTCCTTCCGGTAGTCAATAATTGTCCCGTCTCTGTCTGTACACTTCACCGTAAATCAGACACTGCTTTTCTATCTGCACACTTGTCAATCACACATCGGTATAATGGCTCTGTTTCTGGCTGCACTGTAAGACGGTCCTCTGTAGACTACACTCTTTAAAAGGGTTGGGGTGCTACAGCCTATAGAACCGTGCAGGCTTTAAAGAAACCTTGGGGGTTCCTTTGATGAATCCTTCAAAATGGTTTCAAGAACCATTTAGTGGGGCTATACATGAAGCATGTAATAGAATAAAATGTGGTTCTAAAGCACCTTTTTTTCTAAGAGTGATGGCAGTATAGGTTCTTCATTCGCATCTGATCACAAATGCTTTGGTCTTCAAAGTGCCTTCAGACACTCAAGCAGAGACACTAATATAGGTCCACAGATATAGAGGAGCATCAAAAAGACAGTGTGTTTGCATAGCTTAGATTAGGAGCTGCATAATTCATACAGCCCATCTGCTTGCCGTCCCCATGGTAATAAACCATTACCCCCACTGCTCATGAGGTGCCAATCTAGTTCCTCTGGCCTCACTCTGTGGAGAGGAAATTAAACTCTCTCTGTCTGTTGTGGAACGAACTAGGCAATCGTTTAATCACGTCGGCCGGCCACGCAGCTGAGCGAGCCAAGCATGGGACTATCTACTTTCTGATGTTCATCATGTGTTATTTGTGGGTGCATCTGTGCATCATGTTTGGTGTGTGCGTGTGTGTGTGTGTGTGTGTGTGTGTTTGTGTGTGTGTGTGTGCATGTAAGTATTTGTGTTTGTGTAAGTATGTGTGTGCATGTGAATATTTGTGTGTGTGCGTTTGTATGTGCATACGTGCGTACGTGTGAGTATTTGTGTGTGTGTGTGTGTGTGTGTGTGTGTGTGTGTGTGTATGTGTGTGTGTGTGTGTGTGTGTTCAAAGCCTCACAGAAAACAGCACACCCTTCTATTGGAGTCCACCCATCCGTTGGAAAAGGATAGCATGTTTAGTGAAACAGCCCAAAACTCGCTGGCTTGTTAAAAACAGGGATTTCTGCAACACTAAGTGCACAGCCGGCGACCGATCCAATCTCTTCCTCTCTGAGGAAGTGGATAAGATGGCTGTGACAACAGGGGCATGACAGAGTGTTGACAACGAGCTCAAAGGCAAATCATAACAAAGGCCGTATAGCCGTAGGTGAGGCGAGAGGGAGGAGGCCATTAGAGGGTTTTTTTTTTTTTTGATGAATTGTGGCATATCAGTGACTGGAAAAATAGCTGATTGCAAAACACATAGCTCAATGCAAAAATATTGTTGAGTATGCTTAAATGATATTGCACTGTGCGTGCGTGTGTTTGTGTGTGTGTGTGTGTGTGTGTGTGTGTGTGTGTGTGTGGGGGCGCGCACGCGTGTGTGTATGTGTGTGTGTGTGTGTGTGTGTGTGTGTGTGTGTGTGTAGAAAGGAGAAATGCTTAAATCAGTGAATAAGCAAATAGCCTACACAGCCATTGATAAGTTATAACCTGGGTGAGCCCAGACAAAATCTGTTAGCAGGTTTGAATTTGCTCTGTAGGTTTGTCTGGAAAGGATCCCATTGATTCTCATTTTAGAACTTCCAGTTCCACACTTTAGAGCTTTAGAACTTCTAGAGGTGTAACCAGCTGATGTCGGTGCGTTAAACTCATTCCAGAAGTGCAGCAAACAGGTTTTAAATGGAGTTGTTTACAGTTCCAAAGTAAAATACACATCCATATTGGTTTAACCTTGTTTGCTTTGGTGAGTAAGAGACAGAGAGATAGAGAGACAGAGAGAAAGAGAGAGAGAGAGAGAGACAGAGAGAAAGAGAGAGAGAGAGAGAGAGAGAGAGAGACAGAGAGAAAGAGAGAGAGAGTGGGTCTGTGAGAGAAAGCGTTGTGAAAACCATAATCTCCAGCACAGCCACTGTGTTAAATGCTCACGACTGTGATTGAATCCAGAGTTTTTGGTGATTCAGATCCTTTCCCGGTGGTTCGTCTGGGTTCGGCAGCCTCATTGATAAGTACACACACAATTCGTGAACATTAGAAGCCCGAGTGAGATTTTCCTCGGTTGAGTGAGAGACAGAGAGAGAGAGAGAGAGCGCGTTGTGAAAACCATGATCTCCAGTGTAAGTAACTCTAAGTGAAAACAGCAGAGCGCAGTGGGAGGCCTGGGCTCAAATCCCCTATACTTAATCCGCAGACCCTGCTGCCGCTGCACCACCCGATGGTTACGCTGCGCTGCGAGGTCAGTACGGGAGAGCGGAATGGGCCCTGATCTGGTCCTGATCTGGCTCGGTTCTGCTGGATCCACGCCAGACTGGAACTAGAACCGGATCTCCCCAGTGGGTCAGCTACACTGCGATCCCTACAGAGCAGCCAAGGTCACACAGTGTCTCGACTACTACAGACCAGGGAGGACTCCTTGGCATTCTTAATCATCACAGCCCTGCTCACAGTGCAAAGTATCATGGGAGTTGTAGTTTTTTGTTCTCTCTTCCTCTCTGCTGTTGTACGTTGTGACAACCTGTCACTTGTGAAATGATGTACCTTCCTTGCCGTAAGAACTACGAGACCACTACTCGTCAGGCGAATTTAGGGGGTGTGCTGTCACATAATTTTGTGTAGCTTCTTGTTTTTTTTGCGGTCATCTTACTATTCATAAGAAGAGCCCTTTGGACAACTGGATTGCAGCATTAGCCTACAGTTGTCTGCTTGCTCCAGTCAGACTGTACTGTATAACGTAATGCAGACGCCCCATCGTGGGGGTAAAAACATGGAGCCAATGACCCACACTCTAAAAAAGAATGGGGCCAGAACCTTTTTCAGTGCTTCAAAGAACCATCGAGGCAGCAACAGTTTCACCTGATGTAATGGTTCAACACAGAGTTTTGACTCTCTGTGAGTATGGAACCATCCAGAGAATTAAAGAACCATTTAAGCACCTTTATTTTTTAGAGTGGCAATGGATGCCCATGCAGAGGTCTGCCGTGGTACTGCCGTGTGTGGATGAGAGACCAGTTTGGAAAATGATGTCCCCCTATCTGCAGTTCTTTATGTCCGGGGCTCAGTGTGAAGATGCCTGTCCTGGGTGGATGCAGAGATGCCTGAATGTTAAGCAATCTAAACAATTTGCTTGTGGATCCCTTCCATCTTCTTTCCCTCCGCCAGATCACACAGCTCACTGCCCCATTCAAAAGCCATTCAGAAAGTCATTCAGCAGAGGAAAGCGATTCACCTGGGGGGTTATCTTTGTGATTGCACCATTCGCACACACACACACACGCACACACCACCCCTCCCCCCTGGGGCCGAGTGGGAGCGAGGGAATGTTAGTGTCGCAGATGAAAAAGATGAGAAACTCATCCACCGCGAACAATTTAAGGTGACCACCTCTCTGCTGACCCACCGAGGCAAGTTGAGCGGGGTAATATCCTCCAGCTATCACCTGGGCCTATCAGTCAGGCAGTGGTGACGTGTAGGCTAAGTAGTAGACCAAGCCTATCTCATCAACCTCAACAAAGGGGCATATGGAGACATTTATTTAGATGTAGAGTGAAGAGCAATTGCGCAGGAATGCGTGATGGGTTTTGAATGCATTGAACGTTACACAATGCTACTGTGGGTGTTGCGGAATGCGTCCGTGTCCCCTCAGCCTCCCCACAAGAGAGAATACATCTGTCCTCTCCGCACAATCATCAACATAGCAACAGTGCCAGCGTAGCAACCAGTTGCCTGGGAGACGCACCAAAAAAAAGCAGGCCTCCAAAGAGCTGACTTGCTTATTTGGCAAGTGATGCGAGGAGGAAGAAGGAGGGGGGTGAAAAAAAGAGGAATTCCCCAGTGACTGGTGAAAGGGCTCCGTTGCCATGGTGACCGCATGGAGCTGATGGAGGCTCTCCAAGCATTTTGGTGTCCTTGTGGTTGGATCATGGGATGTTCATGGACTTGCAAAGAAGCCTAACTAGCCTACCCAAATGTGGAGGCCTACCTGCCTGTATTTGGCTACAGTGCATGCCAATTCATTTTAAGCTATAAATAGAATGTCAGTGTTAGCCATGTTGAGTGAAAATGAGGTTTTCGCCAGGCCTATCTATCTTTAAACACTTAACACACACCATAAATAGACTGTAGCTATGTCTATGAAACACACATCATGATACAGAGAACGCCCACTGTATCCATGGAGACGCGAAAGACGCGTTTGAAAACAGGATCACATAATCTGCGGAAGTAGATGTAAGTTTCATGTGCGGCAGCTATCAACACAACTATGGATCTTCCATTTGTTCTGGGCTTCAAGTGATATGACAGTAAGACAATAACTATTACAGAGTCTTTGACAATTATCATACGATATTAATCTGACTATTGTTATGTAGCTGTCGCTATCCACACAGATATACCTTGCATTACGTAACTCTACGGTACATGTTACAGGTGACTTTAGATAAGTTATGCTATCCTAAACTGTTCTGCTAAATCTTGAACTATGAGCTAACGGAAAAGAGTAAAAAATACAGTCTTTTCATTTCATACACAGCTATTTTGTTGTCTCCCGTCCCCTGACACACCACAAACAATGGCTTGCTCTTGGGAAAAGCGTATGGCTGAAAATCTCACCAATGCTGATCACATGCGTGACATGAGGAAGAGAATAGACGCGGAACATAAGGTACATATACAAAGTTATACATTTTCTTGATAACTAATGTTTCAAAGTTTTGTTGTTAAGTCATCTGACGACTGGTTCGTAGGAGAGATTGCGCACGCGCGAACGGGACAGGGAAGATGCTGAGGTAAGGCGAGCGGCTCGAAAAGTCAAGACGACCCCCTCCACGTCTGACAAGTTCAAGACCAGAAGTTATGACAGACCCTGGGCTGTGGGAAAACCAGAGACCAGAAAGGTATAGCTTACTTTCACCTTTGAACGAGAATATATGTAGATGTTTCATACTATGGATGAAGGAATTAAAAATGGTTGACAGCCTTCTGTAGTTCTAGCTAACAACAAACACTAGCCTAAAGGTCGACCACAGACTTGTCATTGCTGGCTCACTCATTCAGTTTTTTTTTATAAGATTATTGTGACAAGAAGTCACACCCTTCACCATCAAGAGCAAAAAGGTCTATTTTGATCCATTCTGTCTTCCACAGACACTATCCAGCACATCAGATAGCAGTAATTCATCCAGCAGAAACTCAGGATCAAGGTTGCCAGACATAACGAGAAGAGCCCCGAGGCAGTCTTCAGAGCTGAGGGCACCTCAAACAACAAAGCAACATAGACACAACAAGCACTCCGGGAATACATGTTTGAGTGAGTTACCTTACTTGCACAATACTAGTTATGTCATGGTATGGGATTATATTGAGGGTATTACCGTGAAAGAAAGATTGCCTCAGAAAAGACAATATAAGGGAAAAGAATATTTAGAGAGAGGCACTCACATGCTTTATACTCTGTGTTCCAGGTAAGGAGGATTCCCTGTCAGCTCACAATAACAAGTGCGTGAGAGCAAAGGGTAGAACACCATTAGCGCTTGGTAGTTCGGCCCGTTACCAAGAAGACCACTTTCAGTACGCCTCAAACGAGGCGGAAACCTCTTCCCGTGCATTCGGTCAGATCAAACCTCCCTCGACCCACAGCAGAGCGCCTCCTCACATGCTTCTCAACGAGCACTTGACCCGGGCCTGGCCTCGCCTGCCTTCACTCGGGTCCAGCTTCTCTTGGACGTCGTCCGAGTCGTCCGACACCAGCCGGCAGAGCTTCTCAAACATCTGGGACTTGTCCGACAGCAGCAGTAGCAGCGGCGGCAGCACCATTCGGGAGGAGGAGGAGGAGGAGGAGGAGGAGGAAGAGGAGACGGATGACAGCAGTGGGCCCGATCGTCGCCACAGCATCAGCAGCAGCATCTTCTCTGCCTGCAGCGTCTCCACGGACTCCTGCCTGTCCTCCAATCAGCTGACAGAGTCGCCTCTGAGCACCCCGTTCTCCTTCAGCAGCAGCAGCAGCAGTTCCACCTCCATGTCCCGTAGGGGCCCGGCGTTGGACCTCTCCCCCAGAACGAGGGCCTCATCTCTGGACGCGTTCCTCAGGGAACCCCCCTGCCTGGAGCCCATCACATCCGAGTCGGAGGACGAGGAGGACCTGGAGGAGGAGCTGAGCACCTGGCAGGCTGGGCATCTGGGGCGAGGTGCGGGGGTGGTGAGGTGGAGAGGCCCCCTGTCTCGGCCCTATCTCGTCCCGTTAGCGCCGGCGTCCGCGGCGTCAGTCGTCTCTTCTCGCGGAGCCGTCGACGACGAGCCTACGAGCCGGGACGCGGGCCCTCGTGGAGCGCCGGCGAGAAGAACCCTCGACGCAGACGCGTACGCCGCCATGCCGATGCTGGAGCCCATCCCCGAAGTCAGCCTCGCCGCCAACGACACCCCGGCATTCGCCTCCGCCACCAGGAACAACTTCTCGTCACATCTGGACCCACTCGTCAGCAGCGGCGGCAGAAGGCCCATCAGCCTCGAGCTCGTCCCCAGGAACGAGCCTCCCTGGCTGGGTCGGCTGAGCACACCCGGGGCCTCCCCTCTCCAGGCTGGCGGTGCCCAGGGCGGAGACGGCGACGGCAGCAGCAGCAGCAGCGTAGAGGGCACAGAGAGCGGCACGCCATCCCCGCCGGCGCCACGCAGGGTGGCATCGCACATGGAGGCGCTGGCCATCATGGACCAGCTGAGCATGGCGCTGGTGGCCATGCGGGAGATGCGGCACGAGCTCCAGGGCATCCACAGGGTCGACGGGCACGAGCTTCAGGGCATCCACAGGGTCGACGGGCACGGGAGTAACAGTGGGAATGACTCTGGGAATAACAGTGGGAATAGCTCTGGGAATGACAGTGGGAATAGCTCTGGGAATGGGCATGATGAAAACCAGGGGGGTAGCGCCAGTGCAGATGGAAACACAGCTAGCGCTCCAGAGGCCAGACCACAAGCCGACCCGGAAACACTACGCAGGATAACGCAGAGGTGAGATTTAAAGTACTTATTCATAAGAGCTTACTAGTGGTAGTAGTACACTACGCAGGATAACGCAGAGGTGAGATATAAAGTACTTATTCATAAGAGCTCACTAGTGGTAGAACACTACGCAGGATAACGCAGAGGTGAGATATAAAGTACTTATTCATAAGAGCTTACTCCTTCTACACCTATTAGTAGTACTACTATTACTACTAGTCTATTACTATCACCTACTATTCCTGCTACTACCACTAATAATAATATTATATAACGGTAATTGTATTTAAATGTTTCATATTACACCCTTTTCATACTAAAAAAGACACACCAAGCAAACACAATTTGTCCTCTGTGTGTGTGTGTGTGTGTGTGTGTGTGTGTGTGTGTGTGTGCATTCGAAGTATGCAGTCAATCTCAGGCGGGCTGCAGAGGTCACCAAACTGACCACAATAGAAGTGACAATGTAGCCCAGTCAGGCAGCTGCCCTGCCCATGCCTTGGGACTGAGCTCTTTTACTTCAGCCTCTAAATCTCTTGGACAGCTAGGGTTACGCTGTCTGTGTGTGTGTGTGTGTGTGTGTGTGTGTGCGTGCATGTGTGTGCGTGTGTGTGTGTGTGTGTGTGTGTGCGTGTGTGTGTCAGCTGTGTGCCAAGCAGTGGAATGAAAAACCCCAACTCTGAAGTTGTTTCTAAGGCATAGTAAACCTCCAGACACTCTAGACACTGAATTGGGTAGCCATGATGTTCCACCACACACTGGTGCCCATGGCCTCTCTCCCCCACCTCTCTGTTCTCTCCCACCCTCTCTCGTTTTGTCTGTGGCCTACGTATTCTCCGACCTAATGCATATTTATTACCTGCAGGCAGGTGTGTTTTCTGTGTGAGAGGAAATGTTTGTGTGAGAGTGAGTGAGTGACTAACAGGCTGTTCAACCGTACAGTTTGTACACAGTCCATGTAAACAGGAAACAGGAACACATCCCAAAGCCACACTTTGTCTCAGGGGCACAGAAAGGAGTGAATGGGATTGGCTGTATCCAGGCTACAACCTTTTTGTACATTTGATGGGTTCTTGTAGCTCACTGATTGTGCAGCTGAGTAGAGGGATGTGTAGCACAGTTTTGCCAAAGCTAGCACAGTAGTATCACAATAGAAAGAAAACAGAGATGCAGCATGCAATGTATAAACATGTGAGGACAGAATAAACTAGAAATAATACTAGGATGATAGGTAGGGGTGAGTGCATGTGTGTCTCTGACTTACAATCTGTCCGACTGACTATCAATCTATCTGTCTCTCTTTTTTAAAAGGTTTAATGTGACCGAGCCGCTACAATAAAGGCTTTTTAACTTTTGTTACATGAGAGTGCCTTGGAGTTCCTCTGGTTTTCTATCTGTCTCTCTTACTGACTATCTGTCTGTCTCTCTCTCTGCCTGTCTCTCTGACTGTCTGTCTGTCTGTCTGTCTGCGTGTGTGCGTCCCTCTGTGTTTAGTTTGCTGGAGGAGTCTGACGAGGAGGAGGAGGGGGACCAGTGCCGTATCTGCCAGTGTGGGGCCGGCTCCCTCACCAACCCCCTGCTCTCCCCCTGCCAGTGCTCCGGCAGCCTGCAGTACATCCACCACGACTGCCTCAAGAAGTGGATAGAGACCAAGATAGAGTCAGGTGTGTGTGTGTGTGTGTGTGTGCGTGTGTGTGTGTGTGTGTGTGTGTGTGCGTGCGTGTGTGTGTGTGTGTGTGTGTTTATGTGTGTGTGTGTGTGTGTGTGTGTGTGTGTGTGTGTGTGTGTGTGTGAGTGTGTGTGTGTGTGCGCGCGCGTGCCTGTGTGTGTCACTCAACTGGACAGTGACCAGGGAAAAAAACAAAAGGGAAGTCGAGAAGCAGGGAAGGGTTAAACAAAAACAATGACCCACTGGTCTGGGTTGAGAGAGAGCATGAGAGAGAGAGAGAGAGAGAGAGAGCACTAGCATACATTATTGTATGTGTTGCACATTTGTACGTACACAAAGTAGGCTGGTTGCAATGCTGAGTGTGTTCTTTGACCTTGCTGATATGTTGTCTGTGTTTGTGTTTGTGTGTATGTATGTGTGTGTGTGTGTGTGTGTGTGTGTGTGTGTGTGTGTGTGTGTGTGTGTGTGTGTGTGTGTGTGTGTGTGTGTGTGTGTAGGTGCCTACATGCCCGCGGTGACAACCTGTGAGTTGTGTAAGGGGACTCTGAAACTGGACCTGAACGACTTTGATCTGGACGAGTGTTTCCGTCAGAATGCACAAGTGCAGGTGGGCCCCGCATACGTAAGCCAAACGAGCTTGTCATGCCTGTCCAGAGCGGTTAACACTGAATACCTGGCAACCACAGTCATCAGCATAGAATAGCTGTGGGCTCTTTAGATCTACCACTTTACCCAAGTGTGACATTCCGTTTCCATGACCGCAGTGGCACTGGATCTAAACAACCATTCAAAGCGGCATCGACAGTACTAAGACACGTGTCATTGTTTCTTCCTCATAGATCGTTTTTAAATGTAGGCTTTAGATTAGATTGATTTGTTTTAGATCCAGTGAAATTGCTGCCTTGACTACGCTATACGTCATGGCTTCGGTACTCTATGACACTGTAGTTTGGCAGACACTGGAACTAAATGTGGGAGAAAACCAAATAACCTCTGCTACACGCTTAGAAAAAGACGGTTCTATTGCATACTTCATATGCCACCCCTAGATGGCTCTTTAAAGGAGACATAGAATGGGAACCATTTTTGTCTTGGTTTTGATGAATTGTTGTGCATAACCAAAGAGCTGTCATGAACATGAAGCATGGTTGTGCCTTCCTTCATATGAAAATCTTGAACTTAGAAATAGACACTAAAAAATGCCATTGCAGTTCAATTGTGGTTGCCAAAGAGGGCACCTCTAAAATGCTTTTAGTCAAAAGACCCAGCCTAAATATTAGGTTTTATTTGGGCTTGTAAAATTGCAATTGAGTTTATTTTTTATAAATCAAAGTTGAACATGTTAATATCAGAGAACACAGTACAATACTCAATTCATCCATTCTATGTCCTCTTTAAAGCCTGCATGATTCTATACTGTATATCGTTTTATAGCGTTCTTTTGTTTCCATTAGGCCATTGATTAAATGTCCATTTTTTTTAATTATTGCTCATTATTCCATAGTTATTGTTATTATAATTGATTGATTGACTTGTTCATTTACTATTCTCCTATTTAGTCATTGTTTATTTCATTAGCTTTGCTTATATTGATTATGTTTATATTTGTTTATGTTGCTATTCTCTTTAGTTGACACTAGTCTGATCAACTGCTAAATGTAATTATTGCATTTTTTGTTTGTATGTCGCTTTGGACAAAGGCGCCTGCTAAGCAACCATAACCGTAACCATGTAGCACCATATAGAACCATATAGCACCATATAGAACCATATAGCACCCCAAGAACCCTTGTTAAGAGTGCGCTGCTGCATGCCTCTTGTCCCCCCTCAGAGGGGCCGTGGCAGCCCAGACCTGCACCTGCTGCTGCTGCTCCAGGAGCGCTTCTCTGGCCTCATGATGGCCATCCAGGCTCACAACACCGCCGTCGCTCAGGTCAGACACAGGCCGCGGCCGCCGCCACCATAACAACCACAACAACCACAACACAAACCACCATATCAACCACAACAACCACAACACAAACAACCATAACAACCACAACACAAACCACCATAACAACCACAACAACCACAGCACAAACCACCACAACAACCACAACACCCACAACACAAACCACCACAACAACCACAACACAAACCACAAAAACAACCAATAACACAAACCACCACAACAAGCACAACACAAACCACCACAACCAACAACACAAACCACCACAGCAACCACAACACAACCCACCACAACCTTCACAACAACCACAGCACAACAACCAAAACCACCACACAAACCACCAAGACAAGCAACCACCACAACACCAATGGCACTGTCCATGGAGATTCGCCCATCAATTGTTTCATTGTAATAACACAGGACTACAACCTTGAAATGATTTTCCTTCAAGAGAGACATTGGTCAGTGTAGGTTTCAATGATTTAATATTCACACATGACCTGATAAAAGGGATCCTCTTGTTGAAGCAATACTTAATGTTTGTTGGACAAACCTGTTATTTGACCTGTTTTTCAAAACATCTTTCAATGTATTCAACCACCTCCATTGATAGATCTGACTGAATATCTACCTGACCAGCTGGATCTCTATTGAGTGTGTCCAGAGTGTTGTTTCTGAGCTGAGCTGGGCTGAGCTGTTGGGGCTGTAGCCTGTGGCCTAACGTAGGTAGCGCTAACGTAACAGCAGAGTTACACTGAACACTGAGCTGAGCTGTTGGGGCTGTAGCCTGTAGCCTAACGTAGGTAGCGCTAACGTTACACTGAATACTGAGCTGAGCTGTTGGGGCTGTAGCCTGTAGCCTAACGTAGGCAGTGCTAACGCAACAGCAGAGTTACACTGAACACTGAGCTGAGCTGTTGGGGCTGTAGCCTGTAGCCTAACGTAGGCAGCGCTAACGCAACAGCAGAGTTACACTGAACAGAGCGGATGTATCTGCACTGTTTCTGGAACACATGCTGCAACACTACGCTGCCCTCATGAAACTGGCTACACCAGGAGAGAGGGAGAGAGACAGAGAGAGACAGAGAGAGACAGAGGGGGCTGTGGCGCCACTGGCTACGCCAGGCAAATATGCATTACAGAGAGCATGAGAGCGAAAGAGAGGGCAGTCTTCTATTCATGGGTTTCATCAGGTCCCTTTCCACAGGTGTATAAAATCAAGCACACAGATTATGAATGCCAACTGCACGGTGCTTGATTAATGCACCTGTGACAAGGGACCTGATTAAACTCATGAATTGATATTTTGTGCAGTACAGCACACACTCTCTACGAACGCTTATCTTCTGGTCCGTGTTCGTACTGCCTTCATGCCACTCGTAAACTCGCCTTTAAAAAGTCCCGACCTCCGAAAAAAGTGTGTTCATGAGATCAGTTCGGAAAAAATAAATACAGGAAACGCATGAATACGTTATTAGAACTGCTTACTATGGTTGAGCAAGAAGGAAAATGTCTCGGGCGAGTCTTTCTATCTGTGTTGTTAATTTAGTTACAAATTACCGTGCCTATTTCTAACGACAGTGAAATTCACCTTGTGTTGTTGCAAGGGAGGCCATCGTGGTTGGAGAATATGATAGTGACGTCAAGTCGGACACCTCGGGGCCAGAGCGGTATATAAAACAGAGTGGCGACACTCCCGTAGACCTCCATAGGAAAAAATGGCAGCGCTTTTTCCAGGCTATTTCCTCGTTATGGGACTTTTGGAACTGTTTACAGCCAATCTTTTGGTCAGTAGTCAATGAGTTAATTGATTACACCTTCCCGCATCTAGAAGTACATCCCACCCTCCTGCAATTCAGCCATTCAGTGCAGGTTTTTTGGAACATTTGATCGCGTGGCGGCGACATCAAAGCGTGTCGCAACTCTCTCTCTCTATGGCTCTGCTCGGGGCACAAAACTTCCGCACGAGTCTCCGAGCAAAAAAGTGCAACCCTGACGTAACTCAGGTGCGCTCTAATCCTCGCCGTCTCCTGATTGATTGATTGATTGATTGGCAGGACTTGCGTCAGAGGAGGGAGCGCGGCTCTGATGTGGACAGGACCGCGGGGCAGGGACGAGGACGAGGACGAGGACCACTCGCGTTCGCCTCCAGGGGCTGGACGTCATCAGACTCAGAGTCCCAGTCTCCTCGCTGAGGTGTGAGGATAAAGCTATTAAAAATGAGTTTGGTATCTTTTTCCAGTCTGTGTGTTTGTCTGTTGGCTTGTTTGTTTGTTTGTTTGTTTATTTGTTAAGGGAACACAATGAAAGGCAAAGTTGTACCTTTATGTATTTAATGAATTTATATGATATTCTATTTATGGTATTTATATTATATTTATACTGCTCTTCACAGCAAGCGAACAAAAACTTTCATGCAATAATGCCTGTACATTTGATACAGCTTTTGTTGGGAAAATAAAATGCTCAAGTCTTGAATGAAGTTTACAATCAGTCTCTTTACTTCTGTGTTTTTCTATCTGATTACACCATTGATGTATACATACGTATCTATTTATACGGTCTATGGAGTAAACGTAATGTAAACATTGCTTAATGTTTCCTCATCTTAATGTCTTAGATGCTTTTCAGTCTGAGTATCTCTAAGCAGCACATGATATCATGGTACAAATGCTGCTGAGGAAGACAAGAAATATAGTGAAATGTTCACTAACCGAAACATGACACAACATTTTTGCCAACCAATAATATGTGCCTGTTCCTGCTCTAGAACTATGGCACAGAACTCCGAACACATTCCACTTCACAGAACTTCTATTCCAGAACATGGGAGAGATGGCCTTTGGAGTTGTGCTCTGGCCCTGTTGTTGGCCCTCAAACCAGCGTATCCGAGTTGTTTGTCACATGCATCAGTATCACATATGCAAACTCCATGGTGCTCTGAATTGAAATCCCTGTGATTAAGCTTAGCTCCTGCACCACCTACAACACCAAGCACACCACACTGAACAACACCACACTCATTAAAGACTATTTTGGTAGAAATCTTGGTTAAAAACGTTGACTTCCGAGCTTCACATTACAGTGTACAACCAGTTTGGTCAACAAATTTAGCAAGAATTTAATATAAAATGAAATATAAAATTAAGCAAATGTATACACACTAAGGAAAACCACAAGAGTAAGCGTTGCAGGACTCTGCTCTTTTAGAAGGCCCTGAGATTGGCGAGTTATTGAGGATACACGTTACACACCTGCTCCCAGGTAGAGAAGTCGAGGATGAACGCAGCAGCAGCAACGACACCAACCCCCAGCAGCATGCAGTCTTCTGTCACAGCTACAAACTTCTCTCTGTCCACACACACACACACACACACACACACACACACAGAGAAGGTGAGAGACAGTTGATCTTTTTCAGCAGATAACATCCAATGTGACTCAAAAACGCTCTGAGTCGCTCTGAGCACATGGCTTGGATGCTGCTAGTGAACACACCATGGAGGTATTGGAACTCACACACACACACACATTCGATACCTGTGCTCTTGTGGTCTGACAGTGCCCCTAGTGACCACCGTGAGGAGTGCTTGGTAGATGGATGTCCTTTGGAGAAATGTAAACTGCAACACTGCCTTGCACACGTGGTGCATGTCTTCTAGTGCCATCGAGCACTCATTGTGACCTGCGGAGACATGCAGTACCTCTGTGGTAGTCCAGTTCTCACAGTTTAAGAGCTGGCTACTACTGTACACCACTAGCCTATTAAAATAATCAGCCTGTAATAAATCTCTAAAAAGAAAAAGTACAATTCGCTAATTTTGATGTATATTGGATTTTTTTTTTTTTTCCTATATTGTTATTGGACTTACCAGAGATGGCTATACTTTATAGACAGAGAGAGAGAGAAAGAGAGGAAGAATATTCAGAGGGAGAAACTCACTTAAGACTTCCAGAAGCGTCTCCACATATGTCAGTGGATTGGTAGCACTCAGATTGAAGTTCAGCGTTTTCAGCACCACCAGTTCTGAGCTCATGAGTGTGTCTTTGGTGATGGAGTAGCCGGCCGACTGCAAAAACCTCATAGCGATGTTGTTGTCCACAATCTGCAGGTGAGAACACAGTCGCTTACAAAATTAGATCTACTTTTCAGCATATTGTCAGCACAAAATGTACTTGTACATGTGTACAAATGTACATATACTTCAAAAAAGTTTTGATAAAACACCTCAGTAATTTCGCCATTCGGTGGACACTCTTATCCAAAGCAAAATAGTATGGGTCTCTAGTTTGAAAGACAAAGCCTTGAATGAGAATTCCAACATTTGTCTACCTGGAGCCCTATTGTGCGATGGCTTAAAAAATAGACTTCTTCTAATCAGTTCATCAAGACACGTTCATGATGTCATATCAAGACAAAACATGATGTCAAGTCTCAAATGTCAAAAACATGGATTAAATATTATTCCTATTTGTGGGAAAATCATATCAAAACATGAAGTATGAATGATCTTTTAATATTTTTTTATATACATATTTAGCCTACATATGTCACTCTGCCAGCTGTGCTGAGAACACATAGCTTACCTTACAGTGCAGCGACAGCTTACTAGCCAGTTGAACACAGGAGAGGATGATCAAGGAGAACTTTGGCCTGATGCTTTGGAAGACCAGCTCCTCCATATTTTCATCTCCACCACCAGCACTGGCACCTTGAGCAGTGGGTACAGACAGCAGATCCTCAATGTGCTTGATCATAAACCTGGAATTAGAATAGGATAGAAACCTGGAGTGTTATAAGAGACATTACTTTAGAGGTATTGAGGAGAGACAGTAACAGTCAGCAATCAAGAGGAAGAAATGTGAACTTTCACAGACAGACTTCAGACACAGATTTATGGCATAGGCTACTGTCCCACCTCTCCAGTATCTCAACAGCATGATATCCAACCAATGGGTCGAGTTTAAACTCCTTACAGAGAAGGAAGATATATTCTGATAGAGAACAATCACAAAGAGAAGAGCAAACGTTATAATGTTATGGCCAGTAGATTAACTCAATTACCATATATGCACACCAAACTAAATGAGGTCGATATCTGTTTAGCCCTGGTTAAAGTGGCCACTAGTAGCCTAGCCTACCTACCGACCAATTCTTTTTTCTTGAAATGTCCACAGTTAGCTGATAGGCTCTCCAAGTTCAGTCTGTTTTTGTTGTTGATATTGGTGAGAAAATCAGACAGAATCTCAAATGTTGCCTCACCAAATTTGAGATTTCTTTGATGCTCAGATGAAAATGATGACAAGGGCCTAGTTGACATAATGCTAAAATTCACTTTGAGCAGGACTGGTAAACAAAGAAGGTTGAAAGTTATATAACTTATCGCCCTAGGATAAAATAGGTAGTGCGTGTGTGGGAAATTCACGCATCTGTTCCTCACCCAAACTGCAGACGTTTCAGTATCCTAGCTACGCGACAGGTGGCGCGCTATCCACACAAATCATTCCACTTAACTCCTGCGCATGCGTATTGCGGCGGAACACAAACTATCATCGTTATATTGTCATATCATGGATCAACTGTTACAATTACACATGTGTTAAACCAGTGCTACGAATGTGTATTCATGGACAGTAAAGGTTTTCCTAAGTTGCCGTACACTTCTTTGTTATCTCCAAATCAGGTAAAAAATAAAAACTAGAAAACGTAATTTCGAGGAAATTACCAGTGCATGCAAAAGCAAGACAAATTTACAAACAGTTGTGGACAGAGGAAGGTGAGGGAAGGGGGGGGGGGGGGGGGGGGGGGGGCAGTGTGTTGTATGTATGTGGCTTAAGGCCCATTCATGGTCAACGTATGGCAATTTACGTCCGTATTTTGTACGCACGTTCTATCCGGTGGTGTATTCATACCTCCGTCCGTATTTTACGTGTGAATGCATAGCGCCCCCACTTTTTCGTGTGATATTCCTGTGGTAGTGTTCGGTATTGCAACGTTTCATCCGTTTCATCCGTAATCATAAGCTCCTCAATTTCATGTCAAAGTACGGACGAAATCAACGGAAAGAACGTGTGAAACACTCCACACGTATCCGTACACGTATTTTACGTTGAGCATGAATGGGCCTTTAGGGGCAAACCGCTGTGTTTCGGTTAATGTTCTAATGTCTGAATTGAAGTTGGTCAATAAAGCTTGACGGCTGGATCAGGATCGGCGATTGAATGATGATTTATTGTTGGTAGCCTACAATAAGTGAATAACAGACACAGTCTAAGTCTCGCTCAGTAAAACTGACAGAGTCCTCGTAGTGTGAATTGCTATCAAGCGTGGCACATAGGCCTAGTATCTTGCGCGTGATGCTATGCGGTTGGCTTCTCGATCCGTCTCAGCGAGAAATACAATAAGGAAACATTATTATACTCCTAACATGAATCAAATGTAAACGTGGCACAAACTAAACGTGGCACAAACATGTGGAAAAACCCAGCTCTGACCCAGATACAATGGCTCCGGCCCTCGGCCCATGCTATCACCCATATCTGGATGTTCTAAGCTACAAGGCCTTCTCTGACCTAAACATGGCCAACTGTGCAGCTAATATCAGAGCTTAAAGGATCCCATTCTATGGTGAACACATCAGAATACAGTCAGAATACCCCAGAATTCAACAAAAGTCCAACCAACCAGCTGATTCTCAGTAGTAACTCTTCAGCCAGGCAGAGCAGCTAATTGGTGAGATCACCTGTGTTTAAGTGCACAGATAGAACCAATACGTGATTGGACTTTTACTCTCTGAAGCTTGACTTTTCCACCTCTGAGTGTGAGTGCGTGTGAGTGTGCGTGCGTGCGTGCGTGTGTGTGTGTGAGTGGATGTAAGGAGCATGGCTTTCTATGATGCAGTGAAATGGGAGAGTTAGGTTAAGGAATGTTGTGGAGTGCATGGAGAAGTGTGGTATATATGAAGTGCTGCAGTGAGGTGTGTGTGTGTGTGTGTATGAGTGAATGGGTAGACAGAGAGAGCTGATAATGCAGGTTCAATTTAACTGGCTGTCAATTAAACTTGATAGGGCCTTTGAGCAGCTGGCTCTTGACACAGGTGCAAATCAGCTTAATCAGCAGTGCAGTGCGATAGACCTCTGAAGTTCGCCTACAAAAAAGCTTCCCATATATGGGCAGTTGGCTTCAATTAACTCCCGGATCTCCTTATATGGGCAACAGGGCAGCTTCAGAGGTCTATGAAAAGTCAATGGGGAAAAATATTTTGCTAATATTTCAAAAAGTATCAAGTTTACAGAACTGAAATATACATAGACTTAGTCTTATTTTCAAGACCTACGTAACAAAGTTTGAACCAAGTTTCTACGTTAAACGGTTGAAGCTGAATAGGACCTGGTTAGGAGAATAAGAAGAAGAAGAAGTAGAAGAAGATGCCCAGGAAGAACAGAACAGTGCATTTGCATGCACTGTAATAAATAAAAAAAACAGGTAGACAGTGCTAGTGTCATTTCATAAGGTCGTTGTAGCCTACCTGCATGGGAACACCCAGGCTATCGGAGCAGGCTAATCCCTGCAACCACCTAGCACATCTTTGTCTACTAGGCTATGGCCAATGTTTTCTAATTAAATTTGCAATGTGTAAACTTTGTTGATATTGTATCTAATGCATTATCAGATTTGTGTTAAAGGGCTGTTAGTCTTCATGGATTCGTTGGCGGTAGCCTATAGTATTAGCCTAGTTATTACCTCTAGTAGCCCAAGCTATTTTGCATCAGCCTAAGCTGCTGTGAAATGAATGTTGTTGTCAAACAGGTATTTTGGCACTTATTACCGGATTTAGGGCTAATTGGTGTGTGGTCGATCTTTATGCGCTCTTTAGGAGCATGACTGACAGATGACGAGTTATGTGCCCGAAAAAAAAGACGGGTAGGCCAACACCAAAAAAACAAGTTTAAAAAGATGCCTGGAGCGTCCCCCTGACACAAGACTTAAATAATCAAATTTACAAAATAATACTGTAAGTGATACACAAGACAAAAGATGCCGGACGAAGAAATACGTAAGACTAGGCTAGGCCTACTTTGTTGTTGTTGGGGGGGGGGGGGGGGGGTCAAGATAGCAACAGGTCGTTACATCCTTTAATTGTCAAAATATTAGCCTCCATAATGTTCAATAAATGTGGCGCATATGAGGTGGATTACTTTATGAAAAGTGAGCATCAAGGGCAGGAAAAATGACCGTTTAGACACTAGGACTAAGCCCCGAATATTTTCAGACGCCCCATCGGGCAGTTTTCAATCTGTAGGCCTATTGTTGAAAACAAAACAGATTGAAATATTCAGCCTCATTTTATACAAGCAGAACTAAACTATTTGAGGAAATAATTAGATTCCTGGCCATTTTTACAGTCTATTGACCTATTAAAGATATGTGATCAAAGATGGCCATGTATGGTGCGTAATGGAGATTCCAAAGCGCTCTTCTTTGGTCAGCACCAAGGAGAGCGATCGCAGATAGGTTCGACCAAGGCACCGACTCTTTTTACAATGCAATAAAATATGAAGTAATTTAAGGCCCACGCCCCGTTGGCCTGGCCCATCCTAAACTGGAAACCTGGCGTCGTGCCTGGTACAATATCTTTTATCTTGTGACGTGGGGGAAGCACGGACATATATACCTTGCCCCAACTAAGAGGGTAGTTACAGCACACCATGGCTCTCCAACTACAGCTGTGTCTCATGGTATCTCTCAGTGCCTTTATTGGTTCTCATGCACTCTCCCGTCCAAGCAATGGGTTGCGCGACTGTCGTAAAACCATAACGATCCCGGCACTAGAAGTGTTGCCCGGTGGCGGCTGGGATAACCTCCGTAATTTGGACATGGGAAGAGTGATGAACTTAAGTTATTCCCAATGCCAAACCACAGAGGATGGAATCTATCTCATCCCTGATGAAGTGTTTGTTATTCCACAGAAGATGAGTGGACTGGAGACCAATTCGGAGTTAATCTCTTCGTGGCTCGACCAACGGAGTACCACCTCTTTCTCAATCAACGCAGGAGCTTCCTATAAACAAATCAACGGAAAGTTCTCTGTAGAGTTTCAAAGGATGAAGACTCATCAGGTCCGGGAGACTGCTGTTACTACCCTTGTACAGGTAGGTGTGCAATGTGCTATCGTACAACTCAATGGAATATGCACATACAGACACACACACACACACACACACACACACATATGCGCATTATCATGGTTGGGGTTTTTTTCCACCTTGGGTTGTCCGTATTTTATATGCAGTGCACTTGGCTCACACAAGATGCAGGTCCGATTTGTGATCCACATACTGTACAAGTTCAGATGTCAGAAATCAGAAATGGGCACTTTGTTCTTCTTAATCATCATCCGGTTCAAACCATCACATGGTGGCAGAATGTGGTCAACCCAAGGTGAAAAAAAAAAACATCATGATGATGTGTTTGTTCAACTGGAACTTTTTGTTGCAGCACAAATAAGCACATCTCACAGCAATGTTATCTCAAGCCACAAATTGAACATCCTTATATTTCTATCAACTTCTTCTAGGTGCGGAGCCATATGTACACGGTGAAGACGTTTCCAGACTTCACTCTGGATTCCCGATTCGCCCACCAAGCTGAGGAAATTGCCGATGCTATCGTAAACAACCAAACTAGGCAAGCAGCTTACCTGTCAGAGAGGCTAGTCCTTGACTACGGCACTCATGTGATAACCACCCTTGAAGCCGGTGCCTCTTTGGTGCAAGAGGACTATCTCAAGGCATCTTACGTTGCCGACAGTGCACTTTTCAAAACTGCAGTGACGGTTTCTGCCGGATTTAAGTTTTCAAAAGAAGTTAACTTTAATTTTGGCAGCAATCTCTCTTATGAAACGTCAGAAACTCGCAGTTATGAGGGAAATGTGACGTACTCTCTGACTCAGAGCCATGGCGGGGCTTCGTTCTACCCTGGCATAACTTTGCAAAAATGGCAGGAGAGCACTCTCAACAACCTGGTAGCTATAGATCGCGCAGGTTTGCCGCTGCAGTACTTTCTTTCCAGGGCTGCGTTTCCCAACCTTCCCGAACCAACCGTGCATAAACTGGCCACTTCTGTGCGTAAAGCTATAGAGCGCTACTATGCCGTTAACACGCGGCCAGGGTGTGTTCAGCAAGAGTCTCAGAATTTCAATTTTCAGGCAAATGTAGATGACGGTAGCTGTGAGGGTGCAGCAACTAACCTGAGCTTTGGTGGTGTCTACCAGCAGTGCACCAAGCTCACACAAGATGCAGATCCAATTTGTGATGCACTTACTCAAAAAAATCCAAACACTGGTAATTACACCTGTCGTGAGCCATTCACACCTACCCTCTTACAATCTCAGGAGGTGGCGGAGAAATATAATCGCAAAAAATGCTCTTTTTTTGTGTGTAGAAACGTATACTATGTCAGACGCGCCAAAATTGATACTTATTGGTGTTCTACAGACACAGTAACACAAAAGTATTCCGGGTATATTTTTGGGGGGCTCTATGGCCCATCGCTAGAGAACCCTCTAACCAAATCTAATAGCTGCCCTCCCAGCTTTATCCCTCTAAAACTGCTTGCCAATGGACTGGTGGTGTGCCTGAGCAATGACTATGAGGCAGGCTCTCGCTTCTCCGTGCCCTTTGGGGGATTCTTCAGCTGCAAGTCTGGCAACCCGTTCATGAATGGCCAATCTCGCTGTCCGCCACAATTTAGTCAGCACCTGGCCGCCATAAGCGACGGGTGTGAAGTGCTCTACTGCGTCCAGTCAGGTATCTTCACTGGTGGAGAGTTGACGCCCGTTCGCCTTCCTCCCTTCGTCGTCGCCCCAGTTACCTACATGCCCCTCAGTTACAACAATGTGACTGTTGTGACTGAGGGAGATAAGGCCTGGATACGAGTCAAAGGCACAAATATGTGGACACTGACCAACGCAAATGAGATCGAAAAGGTATTAAATAAGATGAACCACCCTGGAGGGGTTGGCGCTAGCGTTGGCATTGTTGTTGGCATTCTCGCACTGGTTGCACTGCTAGTTGTAGCTGGGGTTTTTATGATGAGGTGGAGATCAACTGTGCCTCAGACTGGCATGGAGACGTCGAGTTCTAGATCAGAGGGAGAGAATGACAACCCAACCCAGCCCCTGCTCATACATGTATAACTCCCCAGGATACTAGTCTCAATGTCAGGGTTCATGCAAGATAGAACCAGGGAAAGTTGACAGAGAAAGGTGTCATGATATATTTTTAGGGCTGTCAATCGATTACAATTTTGAATCTAATTAATTACATACTCTGTGATTAATTAATCTGAGTTAATCGCATATAGAATTTTTGCTGTGAAAGCATTTTAAATATCTCAATTCAAATGAATCATTGAATAATCATTAAAGTTCAAAAACTGTTTTATTATTACTTTCACTGTTCAAATAATGGCCGTAACAATCTATAATATGACCTAATATGCTGAGGAAATGAATTCAAAAGTGCCTCGGGGCCTCAAAGTCAACACTGTTTCTTTGCATTGATTTGGTACCTTAGAGGTCAAAGGTCACAATCGATTAATCTGTGTTATTTTTTTTTAATCAGTTAATTTTTCGAAAATGTATTAATCGAAAATAATCAGTTAATTTGACAGCCCTATATATTTTCTTTTTACCATACACATAGTCTGACTTGTACTTTTGTAGTCAAAGCTGCCATTCAGGGTCTGTCTGCAATAAGATTAATCTTAACTAAGTTTGCCTTGATAACTGCTGGGAATGTAATTTGTAATAACATGTAGCATTAAAACAAGAGGCACACCTGTTTCACATGAATAGAGAATGAAGAATACGATCTTTTTTTTTCTTTTCTGAATGTTATGATTGTCAGAGGAGAGCATATGCCACAATCAGTGAAAAGCTAATAAAAGATAATAAATAATTTACTGTGTGGCTGTTTCATTTCTTTCTCAAATATTTTCTAAGTTTTGTGTTATAAGTGTCCTTTTATTGATTTTTCACTGAAATAAACTGTTTATTTCCCAGAATGTGATAATGTGTACACAATGTTTTCCCGTGTCTTAGTTACATTCTGAATGAATGAAACTTTTCTGTTTGTTCTTGTGACTGACCTACTGTACACACTGTTGTTTTGATAGAAATTGATCGTATTCAGCAAGGTGGGATACATTTAAGGCAGAGACTATTTGCACCCGGGTGTAAATAATGAACATTACTATTTACACCCGGGTGCAAATAATCAACATTACTATTTACACCCGGGTGTAAATAGTGTAATAATCAACATTACTATTTACACCCGGGTGTAAATAGTGTAATAATCAACATTACTATTTACACCCGGGTGTAAATAGTGTAATAATCAACAATACTATTTACACCCGATGTCTAACATCCATGTTCTCTGTCAATAGGCCTGTGTATTTACCAGCTCTACAGTAGGCTAGGCCTAATAGTTTTGAACAGTTTTTAGCTGTTTTGCCATGTCTGGGTTACTTGGAAGTGATTATACAAATATTAGGGTAATGAGTGGTCATGTGGTAGCTTCATCAAAGACAAGCTACTTTAAAGAGTTGTTTTCTGAGTTGTCTTCCAGGCAGCGCTGCCACTGTTGACTTAAAAACACTTAATCCTACTCCTAACCTTAACCCTAACCTTAACCTAACCTTAACCCTAACCTTAACCTTAACCCACGCCTAAGCGCCTTCCAGGCAGCGTTGGGGGCTCAAAGTCAAAACACAACCTTTCTAACAACTAGGCTACTGAAGCCTACTTCTACTTAACTCTACTCATAACTGAAATAAAACCAGTAAATCTTTGACAGGTTCAAAAAGCACAAACTCTTATTTGCCGCGAGGTAACGTCATCTAAGAAAAAAGAAGTCATGGTGCGTACTTTGGCAGGCAAAAAAAAAAAAAATAATCTGAGGTTCGAACCCAACACCTCGATCATGGTAAATCAGTCACTTTACCGCTGTACTGCGGCCCGTCGGAGTACAAGAGGAGAATACTAATTATTGACTCACTTGTTGGGGTTGCTAGGTAACGGTAAACAAAACAAAAAGATCGTGTTTCTTGATTGTGCTTGCAAACGGACGGCTTTACCCGTTCACTGAATAAAGTTTGTGGAAATTTAGCACCACTTTACCATCTCAAATATAGTTTTAATAATCCTAACTTGTTAGATTTAGGTAGGCCATCTCCTGCCAAGATGGTCCCGCTATGTTGGATAGCACGCATTTCCGGTTTGGGTGCAAATAAGAAAATGCCTCCATTCCACTATTTACACCCGGGTGCAAATAATCACTCCGTACATTTAAACATATAAACACATTTTAAAATTACTCTTTTGGGTTAAAAATGCAGTGCTCCATTATTAGTTAGTGGATCCTATACAGCAGGGATTCCCAAACTGTGGTACGCCTACCCCCGGTGGTACGTGAGCTGCTTCTAGGGGTTACACGAGATGAAAAGGGCTATGGCGGACAGGTGTTAAAATGAAACATTTTAATCTTTTGCAATTAAGTCATGAATAAATACATAATTTCGAATCAGTTCATAATGATATGGAAACATGAAATTATGCGTTATGTTTTTATGTGTCGGATGGTGGGGGTAGGCCTACGCGAGCCGAGTCAGAATGTAGGTGGTGGTACGCGGGGGGGAAAGTTTGGGAACCGCTGCTATACAGTATTTAAGGAAGAGTCTCACTAAGGTAAACTGCCCTGCACGTTTTCTACTCTGAGCAGAAGTAAAGGCATGGGTAGACATTCAGCTTTATCTGCCACAGGTCTACATCTGTTGATTTACAGTAGATGTAGTGATCTCCAGAGCATACAGCGCCCCTCCACAACAATACTGGCACCCCTGGTTAAGATGCGTTAAAAGCCTTAAAATAAATACATTTTTTATTGTAGAAGCATACTCTCACACTGAAAATTGTAGAAAAATGTAACCTTCAACTCAAGAGAATTTTAAGGTGGGAAAAAAATCCCTGACTGAGAAATAATTATTCTTCATAAAATCACCTGTTCCACAATTATTGGCACCCCTAACAATTCCTAGGAAATAAATGTATGTAATTAAAGTATTTCTGTCATTTCTACAGTAGTTTACAAAGTCAATCAGAGTATGTAGGAACATTTAATCAGCAATTCTTAACATCCTGTTTCCCTGGGCTATCAATATGACGTGACACAGAAGCCATTTCTCTTCAACATGGGAAAGACAAAGGCATCAAGTAAGGCAGATGTGTGTCGACCTTCACAAGTAAGGCAATTAGGCCAGTCAATCTAGCGTTTGACCCATAACTAATTGCAATAGTAATCATTCAAAGTTTTTTGTGATCCCTAGGTATATCTAATTAACATATAAAAAATCTACCCATTTATATTTAGTGGAACATACTTTTTTTTTCAAGGTCAAAGGTAGCAATTTCCAATGCATTTGGCCATTTACTACTGGTGAAATGGGTAAAATTTTAAACTATAGATATCAAATTGAAACTTTCACAGTTGTTTACTCACATTAAGGCAAAGATTTTTTGTATTGCAAGTTTTCTGAAATGTGATGTTTAGATATGCAAATGAGACCAGTTTTACCTAAATATGCAATAATTTGCATATATTTCTAGAAAACTAAATCTGAACAATAGGTACAGTCAGCTTCAAAATAATTGCTGCATTTTGCTTCTATATTGGATACCAAAAGCCTATGCAAAGGGAATATTAGATATTACTTCTACTTCATATCACCTCAGAGATGAGGAAATCAAGTCAAGTCAAAATTAATGCGTTTCAATGGAAGTACATTATAGAACAAATGATTGTCAATGATATGGTATGATGGAAGTATCTCAGTGCATGCCAACTCACTTGATATGTTGTCTAATGGTCAATATCTTCCTTATGTGACTTGGCATGCATTGAGATACTTCCATCATACCATATCATTGACAATCATTTGTTCTATAATGTACTTCCTGTGAGTTGAAGAGGAGAGAACCCAGGTCGTTGGATGATTTGGAGATTTTGTGCAAAGAGGAATGGTCGAAGATCCCTCTTTCTGTTTTCTCTAATCTTGTGAAACATTATAAGGTGCTGTTTTATTAGCAAAAGGGGGTTGTACAAAGCATTAACATCAGGGGTGCCAATAATTGTGGCACACATGATTTGATGTAAAATAATTATTTCTTAATGTGGGATTTTTTTTCCTTCTTAATAAATGCACTTGTATTAAAGGTTGGATTTTACGCTTTTTTTCATTGTGGTCCTATATTATTTGAATTTATAAAAATGAATTTATTAGAAGCTAAAGAACACATCTTAACCAGGGGTGGCAATAATTATGGAGGGCACTGTATATTGCCAAAACTATTTGCTCACCTGCCTTGACTCACATATGAACTTCAGTCACATCCCATCCTTAATCCATAGGGTTTATTATGACGTCGGTCCACCCTTTGCAGCTATAACAGCTTCAACTCTTCTGGGAAGACTTTCCACATGGATCAGGAGTGTGTTTATGGGATTTTTTTACCATTATTTCAAGCGCATTTTGAGGTCACACTGATGTTGGACGAGGTGACTGGCTCTCAGGATCCACTCTAATTCATCCCAAATGTGTTCTATTGGGTTGAGGTCAGGATTCTGTGCAGGTCAGTCTAGTTCATCCACACCAAACTCTGTCATCCAAGCCTTTATGGACCTTGCTTTGTGCACTGGTGCACAGTCATATTGGAACAGGAAGTAGCCATCCCCAACCTTCCCACAAAGTTGTCCAAAATATCTTGGTTAATGCTAAAGCATTCAGAGTCCCTTTCACTGGAACTAAGGGACCAAGCCCAGCTCAGGGATGGCCACTTCCTGTTCCAACAGAGGGATTCGACTTGATGTAGCCGACTTGAGACTACTGCAAACGTGATTATTTCTAAGATTCTGATACATTTTCAAACCAGGATTGTGCATACATCATGATTGAAAACGTATCAGAATCTCAGAAATAACCACGTTTACATTCGTCTTACAGTTTTTCTCCATTATTTTGGCTCAGAAATGACATTCTCAAAACAACGTGGACAAATCTCCAAACTACTTCACAATTGTCCCCAACAGCATTGCATTTCTCACTAATTTCATCAAATTGCAAATTGTCTTAGTACATGTCTCAATATCGCAGTACATCTTTGCAAATTATTAAGGACATTTAGCCTAGCACCATAAGTGAATAGATCTTGTTGATCTAAACTGATTGTCGATCCTCAGTCTAATGGTTGTTCTCTGCAAAACACCTCAGCATCATTTCATTGTACAGTATAAGTCATCAGATGCACAATCTGTTCAATTGTCAAAAATTCAAATATCATGAATGAATATCATATACAGTCATGGTTGAAATTGTTGGCACCCATGCTAAAGTTGACTAAAAAGAGGGATTATAAAATCATCTTTTGGATATTGGCTTAAGTAATAAAATGAGGAAAAATCAAACCTTTAAAGGGACACTTCACCGATTAGCATTAAGCTTTGTATCTTTAGAAAACCAGTCATGTTTTTGAATGGTCGTGCGTCATTCCCTCAGTTTGCCTTGAGATGGGAGAAATACGGATTTCAATGTTGGACTTCCTGCTTTCAATTATGTAAAAATCATCATTTTACATCATTGAAAGCAGGAAGTCCTATTCATGGGTTTCATTGCATCAGAATCACGGCTTAGTCATGTTGTCAGTATAACAGTGTACTCTGGAGGGATGTTCTGATGTAAACTATGGCTAATATTTTGATGACAATTAGTGTATGTGGGAGTTTGATCAACAAGATTCACATTTACGCTTTTACTGTTTTTTACTGTAATTTCTTGACAGACCATGTCATTGCAATACAGAAAGGAAAAGACAGCACTGCATAGTGCAAAGGGGAAAAAAAGAAAAAAAGTAGAAATGTGACCATTGGACAATCTCTTTAGGGAAAACTGTACATGCAGTGCTGTAGGAATTACAGTGCAGTCTTCCTACAATCCTACGCCTCCTGACATTCCTGTCTTTTGGGCCACAGATTCTCATATGACAACATGTTCAACGATTCTGCATGTAAAGACTTATGCCATGAACTGATGCCTTAATGCTGTGAGGGTGAGACTATTCAGCTGAGAATTGTACACGATAATTTGCATGGATGTACCAAAACATTTGCAATTTGTTCAAAGAAATGAGAAACTGCTTTATTCATGTGCTCAAGCGACACAATGATGTGAAGATTTAACCGGTAGTTTTGAGAATTTTTGATCTGAGAAATGTACCAAAGCGACTGAGAAAAACGGTAACCATTCACACACAGTAACTTTCACACGTCAGAGTAAAAACAAAATGTATACAGCATAATATACTGTAATATAAACACAAGACCAAAACACAAGCAAAATTATCTGTAGCCTATACAGTGCTGTAATTGGGAGCGAACGGTGACCCCATACTTGTACCTTGTGTTTGTAGGAAGTATTTATTATTAAACACGAGTTTAGTGAGTTTCATCAGCAGTTCAGGTTCATGTTTTTTAGATTCCAAGTAAGAGTCCATAAAAAATGACTTTAAGAACAACTGGTCATGAGATGAAGGTAATTAAGAGACACCTGTGAGCTCAGACCATATACCTGAGCGAACCTGAGGACACTTTGTGCTGACTTTTACTGCTGACTTTAGGATAAAAGTGCAGAGAGGGAGAGTTTCATTCTGATCAATCTGACTTCACTTTCACTTTTGATTTCGTCATGGTGTGTGGGTCAGCACTATCTAACAGCACAGATAATTATGTGGAACTGACTAAATGCTGCTGGTTGTGACAGTTTTTAGTAGAGATATATTCATGGATTTCATCGGGTCCCTTTCCACAGGTGTACTAAAAAAGCACCATGCAGTCTGCATTGATAATCAAGGTGCTTGATTTGATACACCTGTGGAAAGGGACCTGATGAAACCCATGAATAGAAAAATGTAAAACAGTTTGAATTGTCTTTATTCTCCATTGTTTGATATGTCCAGTGCACTAAATGTGTGTATGGTGTTTTATAATGTTTTATAATGTTTTTAGTGTTTTATAATGTTGATTGCTTTGGGTTTATCTGGGTTTTTATGTGTTTTAGGAGTGCCATCAGCTGGTTGCTGTTTTGCCTGTGTTTAACTTTGTTCGTTTCCTTTGCTTTTGCTTTTGCTTTTGAAGTGCGACCTCTCCCTTGCAGGACTGTAAAATTGATTGACGTGCATGTTTGTGTAATTTGTGCAATGTGTAGAACATGTTTGTGAATGGGTCAACTGGTAGCGGATAGGTTGTATTGTTTCTAGTAGGCTAATTGATAGCTAATAGTGTCTCCTGGCGTGGCGTCGGTGGTGTTGGGGGGTGTTCTAGCTATAGCCATCCTTTTCACTGTGTGTGTGTGTGTGTGTGTGTGTGTGTGTGTGTGTGTGTGTGTGTGTGTGTGTGTGTGTGTGTGTGTGTGTGTGTGTGTGTGTGTGTGTGTGTGTATTAGTTTGTTAGCCGCACCTTACTCTTGATCTCATGTTTCTAGACTTTGCAGTGTAGCACACGGCTTGAATGAGTCCACGGAGCACTGAGTGATTGCGTGTGTCGCGAGGTCCCCTAGTGGTGAGTAGCTACAGTAACACATCACCCCTTTTCCCCACATGCAGCGCTGCTTCTCCTGGGAGCTTATTACAGTGCATGCAAATGCACTGTTCTGTTCTCCCTAGGCATCTTCTTCTTCTTCTTCTTCTTCTTCTTATTCTCCTAACCAGGTCAAATTCAGCTTCAACCGTTTAATGTAGAAACTTGGTTCAAACTTTATTACGTAGGTCTTGAAAATAAGACTAAGTCTATGTATATTTCAGTTCTGTAAACTTGATACTTTTTGAGATATTAGCAAAATATTTTTCCCCATTGACTTTTCATAGACCTCTGAAGCTGCCCTCTGCCCATATAAGGAGATCCTGGAGTTAATTGAAGCCAACTGCCCATATATGGCAAGCTTTTTTGTAGGCGAACTTCAGAGGTCTATCGCACTGCACTGCTGATTAAGCTGATTTGCACCTGTGTCAAGAGCCAGCTGCTCAAGGCCCTATCAAGTTTAATTGACAGCCAGTTAAATTGAACCTGCATTATCAGCTCTCTCTGTCTACCCATTCACTCACACACACACACACACACACACACACACACACACACCTGACTGCAGTACTTCATATATACCACACTTCTCCATGCACTCCACAACATTCTCACCTTAACCTAACTCCCCCATTTCACTGCATCATAGAAAGCCATGCTCCTTTCATCCACTTACATCCACTCACACACACACACACACACACACGCACGCACGCACGCACGCACGCACGCACGCACGCACACACACGCACGCACGCACACTCACACGCACTCACACTCAGAGGTGGAAAAGTCAAGCTTCAGAGAGTAAAAGTCCAATCACATATTGGTTCTATCTGTGCACTTAAACACAGGTGATCTCACCAATTAGCTGCTCTGCCTGGCTGAAGAGTTGTACTACTTAGAATCAGCTGGTTGGTTGGACTTTTCCACCTCTGTCCCTAAGCCACATACATACAACACACTGCACCCCCCCCCCCCTTCCCTCACCTTCCTCTGTCCACACCTGTTTGTAAATTTAAGTTTGTTTCACATTTTATCTTATGTCTTGCTTTTGCATGCACTGGTAATTTCCTCGAAATTACGTTTTCTAGTTTACAGTTTTTGCCCGTTGCTTGAACACTATAGACCCATGCTTAGACTAAAGTAACACAACTTGAAGTTTTGTCGCCATATCTCAAACACATGTACCTATACCTTAAACAAAAGTGCTGCTTTGCACTCTATACTGTAGACCGTGAGCCAGGGCCTCAAATTATGGAAACCGTTACCGAAAAGGTGGCAAAGGCTACTATACCTTTTCTGAAAGCCTGGAATCTCAGCTTTTCAATGATGTATGATGGCCATCTGACAAGAGTAGCTGTTTTGAGTAATGACACATAATGTAAACTAAGGTTAAAGAAATAATGTGTATAAATCAAGCAGAACACTGGAATATTTTATTTTGTTATGTTTGGTATCATTTTAAAGGGGAGACTCTGAGCTTTCATTTAAATCCTTTTGTGAACATTTTGGATAAGTACAGCCAACCCTGGAGCTCTTCAAACCTTTAATCACACACATTTCCCTACCATTTCCCTGCCATTTTTTGTCTTTTAATCCTGTGGCACCTGGGAGCATCAGAGAAACAAAATCCAAACACTGAAATACTGGCATGACCCTAATGATTCAGGAAATGTATCATTTACCCATATTATCTGATTTGGAGGGGGTGATTTACAGTCTTGTATCAGAGATGGCGTTTTTTCATAGACATAAACAGTAGTGTACTATTACCCTTAGGCTAATTTGTTGATATGTCGAGTTGAAAGTCTGAGGTAAATATATTTGAAATAATAATTATTGATACAGATAATTTTGAAAAAGTTGTTATTCAGCATTCTCAGCATTTTTAGATAGTTAAAAAGGTCCTTAATACATATCCACCACATATCATTTACAGTATATCAGGTCCCCACTTTCTTGGAATTTACATGTACATTAAAAAATGAATGCCTTGTTCTCAGGCAAGAAAATACACGTATACACAGGCTGCGATACTGTAAGTGCATTTGCAGGCCATGGTAAAGTGTCAGCCCTAAAACTTTTTCAGAAGAATGAAAACTTCTGTGAGACCTTTCAGAAGGTTGGGGCAGACTGGGCAATGACACCTGAGTTGTATGCAGCCTTACAGCTCCAAGTCCATAATCACCAACATCAATGAAATGAAGTATGCACTTTTTTGTGCAAAGAAAGGCGTAGAACCCTGGCAGTTAACTCCATGCTCGGATTCTCTCAGGAAGCACATTCTCAGAGCTAACAATCAAGGTGCTATCTGGAGGAGATGCCTCGAGAACAACCCTGAAGTTCCTTCCCCAGTTGAGCATGGGTGGTCTAGACTGGACCAAGATGGTGACTTGCAGCTCTCTATATGGTTCAATGTCTCCATTGGTCCACAAGCAATACTTGAGTTTCTGTCCTGCTCATGCAAGAGGGACTGTGTCACTCCTCATGTCAGTGTGTTGCACTGTATAACAACTTTTTCAAAATTATCTGTATCAATAATTATTATTTCAAATATATTTACCTCAGACTTTCAACTCCACATATCAACAAATTAACCTTAAGGGTAATAGTACACTACTGTTTATGTCTTTGAAAAAACGCCATGTCTGATATAAGACGAAAAATCATCCCCTCCAAATCAGATAATATGGGTAAATGATACATTTTCTGAATCCTTAGGGTCATGCCAGTATTTCAGTGTTTGGATTTTGTTTCTCTGATGCTCCCAGGTGCCACAGGATTAAAAGACAAAAGATGGCAGGGAAATGGCAGGCAAATGTGTGTGATTAAAGGTTTGAAGAGCTCCAGGGTTGGCTGTACTTATCCAAAATGTTCACAAAAGGATTTAAATGAAAGCTCAGTCTCCCCTTTAAAATGATACCAAACATAACAAAATAAAATATTTCAGTGTTCTGCTTGATTTATACACATTATTTCTTCAACCTTAGTTTATATTATGCATCATAACTCAAAACAGCTACTCTTGTCAGATGGCCATCATACATCATTGAAAAGCTGAGATTCCAGGCTTTCAGAAAAGGTATGGTAGCCTTTGCCACCTTTTCGGTAACGACCAACCCCTCTGGCTCACGGACTATCTAGTTGCAATTCTGCAACACACTTACTCCTTTATGCAACACACTTGGTCCTGCATACTACTCTCTATGTCATACATACGTCAAAAATGAAATCTCAGTGTACCATTTGTTAAACACATATATCCAAAATACAAAACACATCGGGTAATTGCAACCTCTCAAATACACACCTGAACGCTCTTACTTGCAAAACTGAACACCAATCAGCCATCTACAAAAAGCCCTCAGTATTGCCATTGGAAATGGTGATGTTATGGTATATTTCCCAGTGTTGTGTCAGGTTTACGTGTGTTTAGAGTTTTGCCACAATGAGCGAAGTTTTGCAAAAGGTATTCAAGCAAATATGTTTTATATAAAGTAGATTAGTGTATTCCTCCTGATTTGCAAGTGTATTCATATGATGCGTGTTTCATTTTGTCACCAGAGTTATATTTTGACAAGAGATTGTTAGGTTTTGATAGCAGAGTTTAGGTACTGATAGTAGAGTTTCAATTTGACATAGATGTGAAAGGTATATTTCTTAGTGTTGTGTTATGTTTACTTGTGTGTAGAGTTTTGGCACAGTGAGCGAAGTTTTGCAAAATTTGACAAACAATCCCTTGTCAAAATATAACTGGTGACAAAATGAATGAATGAATGACAACTCAATCTCAAATTTGTATTAAGCAAATGCCACTAACTGTTCTGTGTTCCCCCCCTCCTAAGTACTACTTTGAATCAATGAAATATAGCCTAGTACTAAATATAGTTATGCAAATGCTGGTTAGCTCCATGACTCTGTAAAATAGGAATATGCAAAAAGAAATATAGAAGACACTAGATTAGTAGTAATAGTGAATTATTCAAATAAATAATAAAAAGAGGTGAATAAATAGTTTATGAAAGATATGACCGTAGCGTAGAGTGCTTCTGTCACTCTCTTTCAGGCATTTTCAGTATGCTCTCTATGGCCCCAGTGTAAACTTTAGAATCACTGGGGGGTAATCTGAATAGAATAGAATAGAATAGAACTTTATTGATCCTGTGAGGGAAATTTGTTGCTCTGCATTTAACCCAATTTAACCGAATTAGTGAACACACACAGCACACAGTGAACACACAGTGAGGTGAATCACACACTAACCCAGAGCAGTGAGCTGCCTGGGCAGCGCTCGGGGAGCAGTGAGGGGTTAGGTGCCTTGCTCAAGGGCACTTCAGCCATGGTGGACAGGTCGGGGATTGAACCGGCAACCCTACGGTTACAAGCCTGAAGCCCTAACCAGTACACCACGGCTGCCCCTTAAATTATTATGTACAGTAGAGTTAGGAGGTGCATTCGTTGTCTGGCCTTTTTTTTTTTTTTTTTAAGTATATTTTTTGGGCTTTTATGCCTTTAATGATAGGACAGTAGAGAGAGACAGGAAGTGAGTGGGAGAGAGTGTCAGGGTGGGATCCGGAAAGGACCACGGGGCGGGAATCGAACCCGGGTCGCCGGCGTGCGGTGCAGGTGCAGCCAGTCGCGCCACGGCTGGGGCCTTGTCTGGCCTTTTTAACCTGAGTTTGAATGTGAGTAGTCCAGGTCAGGTCCTCAGAGAAACCTGAGTTTGAATGTGAGTAGTCCAGGTTAGGTCCTCAGAGAAACCTGAGTTTGAATGTGAGTAGTCCAGGTTAGGTCCTCAGAGAAACCTGAGTTTGAATGTGAGTAGTCCAGGTCAGGTCCTCAGAGATGTGTAGCCTACTCCCAGATATTTAAGTAGAGTTACTGATAAGTGGAACAAACCTCTATAATGTCCAATTATTTGTTTTAATGTCCCATCTTTCTTTACGATTCTGTCAATTCACACATGCACAAGTCAATGGGATGGCAAGTTTTCTGATCCTTTTGTGATCCTTGTGTGTCTAATACAGACTGACATCTAACATATCGCATTTGGCAAAAGGCATTTCACAGATGCCCAGTGGATCCAGTGCTCTCACAGATTACCAGCTCTTGAGTAGATCTGTCAATCACTGCGTGTTGGGGGTGGTATGGACGGAGGCTGGGATAACTTGCTGGAGCACAGAGGGGATCCAGTCACGAAGCACGCACACACACACACACACACACACACACACACACTGCGTGTTGGGGGCGGTATGGACGGAGGCTGGGATAACTTGCTGGAGCACAGAGGGGATCCAGTCATGATGAACCGCCTCGGTCCTAGAAGAACAGAACCAGATGCTTCCATCAGTTCCAGGGAGAAGATGTAGGCTACTTATTGGGCTGGGACGTGAGTGACACATCCACCCCCGGGACAGATGTGTTTCAGATGACTGCCAGGGGAAAGAAAGACAGAAAAAAAAAAAAAAACCCAGCTGACTGATGGAAATGCTTTCTAGGCAGGACAACAGAACACTTTCTCTCGCTTTCCAGAAGCAGTGCCAACTAGATTCCAGGAAAAACGAACCCAACTGCACCCACGCATGTTCTATGAGACCCCTCTCAGTAGGCCTACTATTTATGTTACAATATAATAATAACACAATGATATCAATAATACAATAATAATAATAACACAATATATACAGCCATGAGGGAAATTGTTGGCACCCATCCTATAGTCAATTAACCTATTAGCTGGTTTATTTGTATTGAGCTCAATGAGCATCAAACAGGCTAATAGGCTAACTGTACAAAACACCATGGCAATCTCTAGGTATGGTGAGGGGTGTGTGATGATGTGGGGCAATTTTAGTTCTAAAGACCAAGGGAACTTTATCAGAATGCATAGGATCCTGATTCCTGGATCCATGAAATAAGTTACCTTTAAAAATAAAAAACTGCCTGCCCCTATGTTAACCCTGTGTTAAATTCCCATAGTGTTACATACAGTAGGGGTGCCAATATTTTTGACCCCAGTATTATGGGAAGAACATTTATTTATTTATGATACATTATTCATTCACAAAGGATTTCCTCATTTTATTACTTAAGCCATTAAAATCAATTTCCAAAAGATTATTTCATATTCCTCTTTTAAGTAAACCTTAGCATGGGTGCCAACAATTTCAGCCATGACTGTAATTATGTTAAGGGCCATTGTGCCCTTAACCACTATGCTACCTATTCAACTTACACCAAGTGAGCCAGATTGGAAAACAACAGGGTCTGGAAAACAACGTACATTGTATTTGAATAAAGGAACCAAACGAAACACACCAGAGCTTGGGTTGCCCATGGAGACCAGGATTGTTTTTCCAGTGTACTC
This sequence comes from Sardina pilchardus, assembly GCF_963854185.1. NCBI lineage: Eukaryota > Metazoa > Chordata > Actinopteri > Clupeiformes > Clupeidae > Sardina > Sardina pilchardus. The sequence goes on along the minus strand of NC_085015.1, from coordinate 6,040,510 downwards.
GCGGAATGGGCACTTAGCAGTCGTGAGGAGATGACTGCTGAACGTGGCCAGACTGCTGAACGTGGCCAAACATTTTATAAGCTTAAAAACGTGTACGATTTCTGACTACTTTTTAATAGAGGGTGATCATTCATACTTTAAAGATGAAATAAAATAAAATAAAATAAAAATGATGCAACATCATCATATACTGTACGTGGTCCGTTCGGGTTCATCATGGAAAAAGATCAGACACTGGGCTAATACTTCTCTCAAACTTTATTCAAAATCACACGTAAGCAATTCCTGTACAAAGAATGCAAAATATACTGTACACCCACCCAATCACATGTGTCTCATGGCTGCTGGTGCCTGAGCATCTGGTTTAAAAAGAGCGAGAGCGAAAGTGAGAGAATGAGAGAACAAGAGAGAGAGAGAGTGAAAGAAAAGAGCAGAAGTGAGAGAATGAGAGAGCGAGAGAGCGCGAGAGAAAGAGAGAGCGCAAGAGACTTTGGTGTAGAGAGCAAAAGAGAGCCTTCTAAGGACAACGCCTGCCAGCTTCGATGAGATGAAGAGGGAGGTAACCATGACTTCTTCACAATGTGCAAAAGAGTTTTTTTTAAGTTAGTTTTGAACTATTTCCCCCCCAAAAACAGCATCTTGGATTCTGGACTAGCCAGTATGTAATACATTCACACAAACACACACAATTAAAAATGTAGTTCCCTTTTTTTTTACTCCTTGGTGTTTCTGCGTAGGTAGGGGGCAGTTAAGGGACACTTTTGGTCAGCTGGTAGAAGGTTCTCTTTCAAGTGCACCAGCGAGACTAGAAGAACGTATTTATTTTAAGATTGTCTCTAAAACATTTCCTTGAAAAACATATAGTCTGCAAGGCAGCATATTACATAGACAGCAAAACATATAAAACTGACCCACATCCATAGAATGACCAAAAAAAAACGTTTCAAAAATACTGCACTACTGAGAAAAAGACAATCGTACCTTGAATCCTTCCAATTCAGGAAACAGACATGAAGCATGATTTATTTCAAAATCGAAGAGGGAAAAAAAAAACAAAAAAAAAAACACACACTCTAAACAAAAGTCTACTAAAAAAAAAAAAAGACTTACAAATTAAAATACCTCCATTAAAATCTCTGCCCGTGATATCCTCTGTCTGAACACATGATACATGTTTCATTGATGATGATAAAAAAGAAAGTCATAATAAATAGCCACACTATGTATTGCAACGACAGGGAGGGGCTTATCTGTCAGTGTGGAGAGGAGAGGAGAGGAGAGGAGAGGAGCCCGCCACCCGATAAAGAACTTCTACACACAGAGCAGAGGACTACACTCAAACACTGACATGGGTTTCTATGAGGATACATAGACACACACACACACACACACACACTCACTCTTGCATATGCTTTCACGTGTATGTGCATGTACTGTACACACACACACAGACTCTTGCATATGCTTACACATGTGTATGTGTATCTGTGTACAGTATGTGCATGTACACAGACACACACTCTTCCATATGTGTATGTGCATGTACGTGCACGCGCACACACACACACACACACAGACTCTTGCATATGCTTACACATGTGTATGTGCATGTACACAGACACACACTCTTCCATATGTGTATGTGCATGTACGCGCACGCACACACACAGACAGACACAGACTCTTGCATATGCTTACACATGTGTATGTGCGTGTACACAGACACACACTCTTCCATATGTGTATGTGCATGTACGCGCACGCACACACACACACACACACACAGACATAGACAGACAGACACAGACACACAGAAGACAATGCCTCTCCAGATCAGTAGTTTTGCTCTGGGGTGCACCTATGGTGCATAGTTGGTGTTCAGTGCAGGTCTTTTCTTGGTTTTGATTCGCAGGGAGGCATAGCGAGCCTACACACACACACACACACACACACACACAAAGGGAGAGAGATAAAGATGTGGTTAGTAAAGTAATTTATGAAGATGCTCATAAATGTGGTATGTATTTAATTAAATACACAGCCATCATACAGTAGTGAGTGAGCAATGTGTGTGTGTGTGTGTGTGTGTGTGTGTGTGTGTGTGCTTTTTTCCACTTACGTCCTTGCGTAACCTGGAGCGTGTGATCTTGACGCTTTGGGATCTCCTGACGCCTTTGTGTGTCACTGCCTCGTCCTCGGAGAACACCGGCTCCTGCTCATCATCGTCGTCCGTACGGTCTTCCTGCTCGTACTCGTAATAGTCTCCTGAGGACGGACACACACACACACACACACACACACACACACACACACACACACACACACACACACAAATCATTACATTATCCATCTACACAACCACACCTTTTGGTCAACCATTTGTGCATCTACACACTGATTTTACACCATGAACACCGCAAAGCAATGGTCTATTCTACACACAGATACTGGATGCCTACACGAACATCACCTTCACTGAGGCAGTGGCTACTGAACCAGATTCTAGTCAAGTGAAGTTATCGTCTCATCGCATACGGATGTGACTGGAGTATTTTATGGTTTCATTGAGAGTGCATGACCCAGACACACTCAAGACTGTGTCCTATTGTAACTAGATTACATGATCAGGACTGTGTCCCATTGTAACCAGATTTGGTCATGTAATCTGGTTAAATTTGTATTTCTAATTGTGGCAGACCAAGTGTGTATCAGCCTGCATCTGCCAATCCAAAAGTGTCATTCCTCTGCCAGAATATGGTCAATTCGATCAATCATTTTGATCATAAATCAATCAATTACAATAACACACGCAGACAGAATGGTTTAGCCAGGACATGGTTCAGTAGTCTGTGTATATATAAAATTGGGTTAGAACACCGTAGCCCCAGATTAACGTAATCTTCATCCCGTCACTATTCCGTCACACCAATACACATTACGAGATATTCCACGAGATTAGATTAGATTCCGCTCTTGATAGTTGGGCAGAGCTATTCGCTACTGAGCTCATGAAACAGTTAGCATCTTACCTGAAGCATTCATACTTTGCAGTCACGTGACTACCATGGATACCTGGCGGGCAAGAAACGCTGTCAGCCAATGACCGCTTGACAAGTCGTGGCTTATCTAATCGCACAACAACCATTTGGCATGTTGTTTTCACCTCAAAACACCGACATTGGTATAGTAAAACTGGTAACGTCCTGGCCAGATCCTTGATTAGTTTACTGGGTTTCGTTGCCTGAGAATGACGTTCTAGCCCGCCAGCCAGTAGTTGTATAATTTGTCACGTGCAAAGTATGAACAGCATCAACGGAGAAATTAGATTATTTCCGAATAGAGCGTGCAGTGTTTAAGTATCAGTACTACAACTTCTGTACAGAAACAAGTCCCATTTCTGTTCACATCACAGGAATATGTAAGAACGTGTGTTGCTGTAGTTTCTTTCTTTTTTTGGGGGGGGGGGGTGTTTTTTGCCTTTATTTGGACAGGACAGTGAAGACAGACAGGAAGTGAGTGGGAGAGAGAGAGATGCGGGTGAGATGAGATGGGGTGGGACCGGGACATGACCGCAGGTCGGACTCGAACCTGGGTCCCCGTGGGCACTAGGACCCGTTCATGGTATGGACGCTGTAGCCTGTGGCGCCACAGCGGCCTCCAATGTGTTGCTGTAGTTTCACTCTGGTAGACTAAACAGCTTATGAAAACACCAAGATGACGGGTTTGATTTATGGCACGCAAATGCCCACCTGCTTCTACTTATAGCAGTACCGTGCCGTGCCGTGCCGTGCCGTGCCGTGCCGTGCCAGCCAACGCTCCCCTTAACGGCCAGCGCCCACCGGACACGGCGTTCAGCGTTGTGGACTTGACGCGCAGGATTCTAGAACAGTTTTCTAACCCTGCGCGGCTGCCGCGTGGCAGACGTTTCTAGTGGGCTTTGCTCCGTTTAAAACAACGGAGTTCTCGTTTTTTTTCTTATCACGTCGCGCCACGTACGTGTCTAGTGGGCTGAAAGCCGTAGCCATGGCTGCCCTCTCAGTGGGCGCTCAGGAGAGCGGGCAGAGCTACAGTACGGTGGGTCCCACGCGCTGCCGTGGCCTCGCCCGTCTCACACCACAGCGGGCAGATGCCATGATGGCACAGCCCACAGCTGCCGTGGGGCTGCACTATACACACAGTGCCCTGCTAGCACACATACGGGAGCGCACACAGAGACACACAGCTCATCATGTGCAGTCACCTACAGATCCAGACTGGACATGCAGCGACAGACAGACAGACAGACAGACGCACGCACGCACGCACGCACGCACGCACGCACGGGAATCAAACACAAGCCTCAACATTTGCAGTCACCTATATGGTGAGTTTTGGAAGTGTAACTCAAGTGAAAACATCTACTGCGTAACTCAGAGAGACATTTGGCTCCGAAAGCCGATTTCTTTGTGGAGGACTGGGGCTATATCACCCCCCCACACACACACACACCACCTCTTCCTCCCTCTCCCCCTTCACTCTCTCTTGTGCTGCCTCTTTTTTGGGTCTTTTCTCTGTGAGCACTCTCTAGTGTTCATCAAAGGCCAGAGCCGTCACATGCTGCCTCCCTCGGGCTCCGTGGCAGTCCACTCCTGGCACTACCAAGCTCTGCCTTCCTTCCACACACACACACACACACACACACACACACACACACACACACACACACACACACACACACACACACACACACACACACACACACACACACACACACACACACACACACACACACACACACACACACACACACACACACACACACACACACACACACACACACACACACACACACACACACACACACACACACACACGGAAAAGTTGGTGCCTGGGAGAGAAGGGGGGGTCCCCAAATTCTCACCCCACTATTAGCCAATCCCAGAGAAGCCTATGGTGCCACAGTCTCCCTACAGACCAATCAAAACCTTAGAGACCGGACGTCTCCAGGTGTCATATTATAGGACATCAACTGATTTCCATGGCAACTTGGGACATGAATAAACGGACACTCACCGTGACCATTAGGGCTTTGACTACGAACTTCGTTATTCGAATATAATTCGAATTTTTGAAAAATATATGATATTCGAACGAATTTTAGGCAGCTCTTAATATTCGAACCTGTTATGAGCATTATTTTTTTGTAGCCTACATGTGTTTGCATTAGTGGTGGGCCGTTATCGGCGTTAACGTGCTGCGTTATCGTGCAACTCTTATCGGGCGATAAAAAAAATATCGGCGTTAATCTATTCTCAAAGTTGGGCTGGGAGCTGGGTCTATACCACGCAAGCTGATCACTTTCACCTTGATATCTTAGCGCGAACGCCAATGTTTAAGAGTGCGCCTGAAAAAAGTCTAGGTCGCACTGGTGCACCTGACGCTGCTCGGCTGCTTTCTTTCACAAGTTGTCATTGTAGACTATGCGTGCAACCAAACAGTAATACATCCTCCCAACATGGACGATAAGCTCAGACCCCTCCCGAATCGGCACCTGATCGCTCATTCCTAATAGAAGTAACCCCTCTCTCCTTGGCCCGCTTTCTCTTGCTCTCCCTCTCCCTCTCCCTCACTCTACCGTGCGCGCTCAATGGACACTCGCGAGTCGCGACCCGCCCCTCGACATGAACATTTAATCCAAATAAAACATTCACTATCGTGAAAGCAATGATGCATATAGAAGACGTTAGCTAAATTAATATAAATTCCGGTTAGCATCATTGCTGCAGAAAGTTGATGAGTTGGATGATAATCTCAATACCAATGTTTTCCTCCAAAACTCGAAAGGAGAAAAAGTATTAGCCCACATTGAAACTTACAGTAAACACACGTGGGGAAACTGAACAGTCCAACTAGTAAACTATGATAAACTAGCCAACTATGCTACTTTGTTTACATTTTGAGGTTTCAAGCAGACAGCTGAATTAAAGAGGCAGAGTTGTAATATGAATATTAGGCTGCAATCTGCATAAAGTGTGCTGTCATGAATATCAGACATTTCAGTATGTAGAATAGGCTTATATAAATAATTTTGTAAAGAAAAAAAAATATTTTATTGTGTTTCAAGCTTTTTCTAGACTTTTTGTTTTTAAAAAATCATTATATGAAAGGACAGCAATAAAAAGGTGACCTTTTAGCGTTAAAGGCGATGCAATGAAAAATGTGGGTGCACCTAAATTTTGCGCTGGTGCACCTAAAATTAATCTAGATTAATCTAGATTAATTTCAAGATTACAGTGAGATTAATCTAGATTAACAAAATTAATCTATGCCCACCTCTAGTTTGCATGCAAACGTTGTTTTCAGATTCAGCAGCTTTCTCACATCTGGTAAAGTCGTGAATCATGAGCTCATTAGCAAGGCTAGTCATCTGGGCTCCTGTAGGTGATGTTTGCGAGTGGTTTTTGACTAGCCTATTCAGTTTCCCCACGTGTGTGTAAGTTTCAAGGTAAGCTAATAGTAACTTCCTCATTGGGACAGGCCCTTTTAAGTCTTAGAGTTGGAAGACATTGGTATTGAGATGGTCAGTCAACTTGAATGCAAGAGTTTTAATCTGTGCAGCATACTAATCATGCTAACCGGATAATTTAGCTTGTTGTCTTCTATGCGTCATTGCTTTCACGATTGTGAATGTTTAGGATGCATGTCGAGGGACGGGTGTCCATTGAGTGCGCACGAGGGAGGACGAGAGAAAGGGGGCCATGGAGACTGAGTTTAGGCTAGCCTACTTAAATACTGTTTGGTAAAGTTGTATAGTGCCTCCACCCGAGCAGCGTTATGTCGGTGCAATCAAGCTTCAAGGGGTCTTGTTTTCATGGAGACAGATGCGGTGTGCGGTGTGCACGGAGTGGAGGGGCTGTGTTCGATTACATTCGAAGTTTGATATTAATAAACAAACGAACTTCGAATATGATTTTTGGCCAAAAGTCAAAGCCCTAGTGACCATGACAACACACAACAGAACTTGAGCTTCAGTAGAATGGAACAGATAATCCAAATCAGAATATTGCATATAGTCCATAAAGATGTGTGGATGCAATTCATTATGTTTTTCTGTGTCGTTATGTCAAAATAAATGTCAAAGAAAATCTTTTTGGGATTATAGAAATGAACACCGCAAGACAATAGTCTCCTCTATGATTTTGGTGATCACTACACGCAGTTGCAATAATGGCCAAGTATTACCAAGGAGCAGAGGAGCAAGACTCTTTGATAAGGGGGGATATGCGTGAGAATGACGCAGTTCCCCACTCTGTCCAGCAGGGGGAGCTGCTGCAGCAGGAATGCGGCGTGTTTTTCCTGATGAGCATTTCCTTTGTCCTCTCCTGTGGTCTGCTCTGCTCTGCTAGCCTAGCCTAGCTGCTACTGCTCATCACTGCACTGCACTCCAGTGTATCTGGAGATCACCACGGCCCTGTGGGAGTTAACGGGTGTACAACACCACACCATGATTAATGAGTCCTCCACTAGTTTTTACTCTTATATGGGGGGGGGCGTCAACCAGAGAGTCCTCCCCAGGGATCATAAGAGCATGCCAACGCAGAAACACACACTCTTTCTGTGTCTCTCACACACGCGTGCGGGCGCGCGCGCACACACACACACACACACACACACACACACACACACACACACACACACACACACACACGCTTGAAGCTTTGATGCTGAGCGTGAGAATCGTACTGATTAGATCACTCCACTGGATCTTTAGCGCCGCGACGTGGAGCTGCTCAATCGGTTCCCCAGCAGCCGCGGGAGAACAACTGCCCTATTGAGTGAGCACGCAGATGGGTGCAGGTTAACGTTTGCATCTGTGTGTGTGTGTGTGTGTGTGTGTGTGTGAGAGTGTGTGTGTGTGTGTGTGTGTGTGTGTGTGTGAGTGAGAGAGTGTGTGTGTGTGTGTGTGTGTTTGTTTGCATCTATATTGTATATCTCCAGTCCAATACTGATTGAGAAGCAAACACATATGCAATGTAAATACATTACGTCTGTGTGTGAGAGAGAGCTTCTGCTTCTGCATCAGTATTGGCATGTGGATATACAATGGATACCAACACATACGTATATAAATGATGTGTGTGTGTGTGTGTGTGTGTGTGTGTGTGTGTGTGTGAGCTTGCTTCTGTATGAGTATTGGCATGTGGGTATAAAATATGGATACCAACACATATGTAATGTATATAAATTACGTATGTGTGTGTGTGTGTGTGTGTGTGTGTGTGTGTGTGTGTGTGTGTGTGTGTGTGTGTGTGCAGGTAGATAACCACTAACCAGTAAATGGGAGCCTGCAAATGCGCATAGGTCTGAACATGAGCCCTTAATACAAGGCCACATACTGGAGGACTTACAGTGGCATTACAGAGCGTGAGAGAGAGAGCAAACAGGAGGGAGAAAGGAAGAGAGAGAGAGAAAGGAAGAGAGAGAGAGAAAGAGAGAGATGGAGGGAGAGAGAGAGGAGGGAGAGAGAGAGAGAGAGAGAGAGAGGACAGGGAGAGCGAAAGAGCGAGTGCAAATAAAACAGTGCTTTCTCCGAGCTCAGGCAAGACAGGGGCCATAAAACACAGTCATGCAAAGCACTGCCTTAAATGACCCAGAGAGAGAGAGAGAGAGAGAGAGAGAGAGAGAGAGAGGGAGAGAGAGAGAGGGAGAGAGAGGGAGAGAGAGAGAGGGAGAGAGAACAAGACAAAGAAAATGCCATCTAGACAGAAAGAGGGGAGCAATGAGAGAGTTGAGAGAGAGAGAGGGATAGAGGGAGGGAGAGAGAGAGAGAGAGTGTAAGAGCGATAGAGCCACACAGTAGAGGACAAGAGAAACCCATTTCAAACGACTCCTGTGACTTAACGACGAGGCCATTTTAATCATTCCTCTTTGTGGCAGGGGCCTTTTTTTTATTTTCTCCTCTATTTAGCCAAATGAACTCGTCTCCATCCGACTACCCCCCCCCCCACACACGCACACACACACACACACACACGCCATTAACATTTCCCAGGCTCAGCAGACGACCTTCCCGGCGCGGTGTGTTTGCGGCTCTGACATTTGCGAGCGCTGGCTCTTTATGACGGCCACAGCGGCGGGAGCGTTACGTCGGAGCGTTGCGGAGCGGAGCAGTCGGGCGGAGGATGACCTGGAATGCCGGCGGAATTTCAAGCGGCGCGCAGCATTTGCATAGCCAGCCCCGGCCTCATTACGTATGCGGATCAGGCCGCCTCATTACGTATGCGGATCAGGCCGCCTCATTACGTATGCGGATCAGGCCGCCTCAGCCTGCTGCAGACTACACGAGATGGGGCTCTGTTCTCCACTCCTCCGCCACAATCATCCCTCCATCCCTCCCTTTCTTCCTCCCACCCTCTCTCTCTCTCTCTCTCTCTCTCTCTGTCTTTCCTCCCTCTCTCAGTCTGCTGCTTTCTCTCTCTTCTTCTTTTTCTCTCTTCCTCTCTCCTTTCTCTTCCTCTCTATCTCCGTTTTTTTTTGTCCCTGTCGCTTCTGTTCTCCTGATGGCTCTGTACAAACGTGAGCTCAGATCTAATGCGGAGAGAGAGAGAGAGAGAAGGGGAGAGAGGGAAAGAAAAGAGACAGAAAGAAAGAAAAAGAAAGAAAGAGAGGGAGGGAGAGGGAGGGAGGATTTCCTGGTGTGACTTTCCTAAATGTATGTGTGTGTGAGTGTGTGTGTGTGTGTGTGTGTGTAACTGCAAACTATCTTTCATCACACACACACACACAAAGATGACAGGAGTAAAGTGAGAATGGACGCTTTGTAATGCCATTCTCAATGTTCTCACAGTGATTCCACACACAAGACACACAGTACTACAAGTCACTACTACCGGGCAGAATGGGACTGCTACACACACACACACACACAATCATTTCTACACATCTACTACACACAGCTATACATGCAGACGTCCAGTTAAACATGCGCTTCTGTCAACACAAAAACACACACTTGCACAGCAAAACAAGGTGTTTAGCAATGTCGCTAATCTGAGAACTAGCCTTAAAACCAGTTCAGCTTCACTAAGATGCTGTCTTGTGTTCCCGGGCAGCAGAGGTCAAAGGTCAGCGTTGCTCATGGATAACTGGACGGTGCGGCGGCGTCAGGTTAATGGAGAGTAAGCAGTGTGTCACGCTAACTACACCACTACAGTGCGCAGATCATCACATTAATAGGTGTGAGTGAGGGGTGAACACCCAAGGGACAAGCACGCACGCACGCACACACACACACACACACACACACACACACACACACACACACACACACACACACACACACACACACACACACACACACACACACACACACACACACACACACACACACACACACACACACACACACACACACACACACACACACACACACACACACACACACACACACACACACACACACACACACACACACTACAGCTACAAACCCACCTACCCCTACACACACACACACACACACACACTACAGCTGCAAACCCACCTACACACACACACACACACACACACACACACACACACACATACACCTAGGAACATACAAGCACACACACACACACACACACATATACTATAGTTACAAACCCACCTACCCCTACACTCACACACATCTAGGAACATACAAACACACACACACACACACACACACACACACACACACCCAAGCGGGAGGCCTAACAGACCTGGGGTGCTCTGGCTGCGTGTGAGGGGGCCTTTGGAGCGAGGACCTGTACAGGGACGAGCCATTCCACATGATGAGAATCGCACAGCAGCTTTCAGTAGGAGTGTTCTCTTTCACGTGTGTGTGTGTGTGTGTGTGTGTGTTTACAGCACAGTGAGGCTGTGATTGAGTCCAGTAAGTTAGTGGGAATGTGCCTGTGTGTGTGTGTGTGTGTGTGTGTGTGTGTGCATGTGTGTGTGTGTGTGTGTGTCTTTGTGTGTATGAGCCTCTGAGCCTGTGTGTGTGTGTGTGTGTGTGTGTACCTTCTCCGTCTTGCTGGGTGAGTCCTCGGCGGTTGGCGAACTGGCCGTCTGGCTGGTCTCCCTGGGAGATCTGAGACAGGTCGTGCATGCTGAAGCTACGCAGCTTCTCAGTGATGGCTCCCTGGCCCTGGAAACACACACACACACACACACAGTTAGTGCTTGTGCCTACTGTACTCACACAAACACACAACCCAGAACACTCTTACTCAACACTTCCCTGCCACACACACACACACACACACACACACACACACACACACACACACACACACACACACACACACACACACACACACTCACCATCTATCTGCTTGCATTACCTCAGCTCACTCACTCACACTCTCTCTCTCTCTCTCACACACACACACTCTTTTCAATGGTCAGAGACCACTATCTGCATGCAACAGAGGTGTCATTTCCATGCTGATGAACACACACATGCACACACACTTCAACGGCTGTAGATGCATGTGTGTGACAAACACAGAAAGACATGGGTGTGCACATGTGTGAGAGTGGCTTCACTACCACAGGAAAACCATACCTTTGTATTGAGCAGAGGGCACGTGTGTCTCTCGATATGATCTAACAGATTAAACATTCTGCGTGTGTGTGTGTTTGTGTGTGTGTGTGTGTCTGTGTGTGTGTGTGTGCGGCAGGGAAGTGCTGAGTGAGAAGAGAGTTGTAAGAAGAGGATAGCGTGCTTGGGTGAGGTAGATAGGGGTGTGTGTGTGTGTGTGTGTGTGTGTGTGTGTGTGTGTGTGTGTGTGTGTGTGTACACGTGTGCATGCACATATACAATAGTTCCCACAGCATGCAACAGGTCTCTTTGTGGTTACCTGCATTTAGACTGCAGCAGTGCAGTGCACCTAGAGGACAGTACTGTCAGTGGCACAGAGAGAGAGAGAGAGAGAGAGAGAGATGGAGGGAGAGATAGTGAGAGAGATGGAGGGAGAGATGGAAAGGGAGAGAGAGAAAGACAGAAAGAGAGAAAGAAAGTGAAAGAAAGAAATAAAGAAAGAAAGAAAGAAAGAGGAAGAGAGAGAAAGTGGAAGAAAGAGAAAGACAGAGTGAGAGAGAAATGGACAGATATGGAGAAAGAGAGAAAGAATTGTAGAAAGAGAGAAAGAAAGTGAAAGAAATAGAGAAAGATAAAAGAAGGGCAAGGAGAGCAGTGTTAGCACACAAGAACAACAGCGTAGCAGGAGAGGGGGAACACAGGGCGGTACACAGCGGAGGAGAAGAAGAGAGAGAACAGCAAACGAAGGGAGGAACGCAGACACAGCCCTTTGAAAACTCATCAATGGTTGTTCTAATGGAGACCCGCGGTTCTAATGGAGACCCGGGATTCTAATGGAGCTTTTATTCCCCCCCCCTCCCTCCTTTTTTTTCTCCCCCAAGTGAGCTGGCTCTACATTAGAGAAACCAGACAGACGGGAAAAAGGGAGAAATGGAGAAAGGGAGAAATGGAGAAATGGAGGGAAAAAAAGAGCAGAGAGGGGCTCCCTCAACCCTACACCCCAACCCTACACTTCATCTGCTTCTCATGCAGAGCAAACTGGAGTGTGTGTGTGTGTGTGTGTGTGTGTGTGTGTGTGTGTGTGTGAGTGAGAGACATAGATCGACTGACAGAGTATGTTTGTATGAGTTGGCCCCTCTGGAACAGGAAAGAGAGAGAGAATAAATTGCGGTTCAGCCCAGGGGTGGAGTGAGAGAGAGAGAGACCGTGCAAGAGAGAGAGAGGGAGGGAGAGAGAGAGAGAGAGAGAGAAAGAGGGGAGAGAGTGCAAGAGAGAGAGAGCGAGACATTGCAAGAGAGAGAGGGAGGGAGAGAGGGAGAGAGAGAGAGAGGGAGGAATAAAGAGGGGGCTAAAGAGGGGGTGCTGCTGGTGTGTCTTGGCGAGCTGAATGAGAAGCAGAGGCACTCACCACTGCTGTGGCTGATTACGATAGCGCTTTGATTGCGCTCACTCCACGTGTGTGTGTGTGTGTGTGTGTGTGTGTGTGTGTGTGTGTGTGTGTGTGTAAAAAACAGTGTGAGTTTGCGGCGGAGCTGAGTTGGCATTTGGGGGGGGCACACCCAGCGTCTCAATGGTGCCTGCGTAAGAGCAGCTGGCACGTTGCCCCTCCCCCCCACCCCCCCCCCCTCGCCACCCCACGCCAGTCGTGCCCCCTCCACATGGCACCCGTCAGCATCAGCGAGGACAGAGAACCCCCGAGCCTGGACCCCCAGCAGCCGTTTGAAGCGTCAGAACCCCTCGGAACCCCTCGGAACCATTCAGAACCACTCGGGACCAAACGCATGCCGTTTAGGTGTGTGTTACAGGGAATGAGACCACAAGTGCATGTGCAAGGGACCATTTCTTAAAAAAATCACACACACGTAACATTTGCACACAAACATAACCAAGTTCTTATTCATTTTCACACACTATCTCAGTTTAGTCCTGACGCTCACACACACTCACACACACATTTTCTCAGTCTCCTAATCTCCCACTCACAAGGTTTTGCTTCCCACGCTTTCTTTAGCCTGCGCACGAGAAAAACAGATTTCATAGACTGTGTGGAATATACATCCACCGTGTGTGTGTGTGTGTGTGTGTGTGTGTGTCTGTGAACTAGAGAACAACACAGGCAGACTGTTTCTCTTCTCAAATATACACACATACACACTCTCAAATATAGACTCACACTTTCTCACTCTCACACTCTTGTCCACACACACACACACACACACACACACACACACTTGCCTTGACAGCTGCGGACACAGCTGCTGTGGCGGCTATACTTAGGCCCTGCTTGCCGAAGTTCACCATGGTCTCGTAGCTGCGCTCCTTTGCCTGGACAATGTAGTCATCGATTTCCTTATGGAGACAACAGTTGTTCAGAGAGAGAGAGAGAGAGAGAGAGAGAGAGAGAGAGAGAGAGAGAGAGAGAGAGAGAGAGAGAGAGAGAGAGAGAGAGAGAGAGAGAAAGAAAGAGTGACAGAGGAGGGGAAAAGAAAGAGAGAAAGAACAGAATATTTGTACAATTGTACACAAACAATAACAATACATAATGTTTGGTTTCCTTCTGACGCTGCCAGACTTGTTGTATATCAATAGTATACATATGAGAACCACATCAGTGAAACTTCTATTTGTAGAAGTAGCAGGAGTGTAAATGTGTGTGAGTGCAAGAGTGTGTGTGTATTTGCAGTGTGTATACGTGGGTGAATAATGTGTGTGTGTGTTAGTAGTGACTGTACGTGGGTGAATAGTATGCGTGTGATCGTAGTGAGTGTATACGAGGACGAATGTACAGTAGTGTGTGTGTGTGTGTGTGTGTGTGTGTGTGTGTGTGTGTGTGTGTGTGGTTTGTGTGAGTAGACGATAGTATGTCAAGGGTGTGTGTGTGTGTGTGTGTGTGTGTGTGTGTGTGTGTGTGTGTGTGTGTGTGCATATGTACAGTGTCGGGGGAGCGGTACCCTTTCTTTGGAGGAGAGCATGGGGTGGAGGACCTTCCTGTAGATGAGACTGGCCCCTCTGGTGTACGGGGACAGCAGCCAGATCACAAAGGCAATCTTCAGCTCATAGTACAGAGGAAACCTGGAGAGAGAGAGAGAGAGGGAGGGAGAGAGGGAGGGAGAGGGAGAGAGGGAGGGAGGGAGGGAGGGAGAGAGAGAGAGAGAGAAAGAGAGAGAGAGAGAGAGAGGGAGGGAGAGGGAGAGAGAGAGGGAGGGAGAGGGAGAGGGAGAGGGAGAGAGAGAGAGTGGGAGGGAGAAAGAAAGAAAAAAAGAAAGAAAGAAAGAGAGAAAGAAAGAAAGAACGAGAGAGTGGGAAGGAGACCGATAGACAGAGAGAGTGATGAGACGGAGAGCAAGAGAGACAGAGAGACAGAGAGGGGAGAGAGACAGAAGAAACAGGGTAGAGAGAAAGGAAGGTAGATATGGAGGGAAACAGCAGAGAGAGGAAGAAAAGAGTGGGACAGATGGAGAGAGGAAAGGAGGTAGAGAGAGAGAGAGGGACAGAAAAAGGATGAGAGAGAGACAGAGACCAGAGGTGAGAGGAGGATAGAGATGGGCAGAAATGGAAATGTAGGAGAAGAGAGGAGGAGGAGGAGAAAGGGAAAGAGAGAGAGAGATCCAAATTGCATCTCGTTAATCACCCAACATAATTACACCCATTAAACTGGCACGCCAACAAATTGATTTCTGAAATTTGTGAAATTAAAAAGGCAACTTTAATTTCATTAAACCTTGATTGTTCCTGCAACATCGTCACCAACCCCCTCCCACCCAACCTCAAACTGTTACTCCCCCCAACACACACACACACACACACACACACACACACACACACACACACACACACACACACACACACACACACACACACACACACACACACACACACACACACACACACACACACACACACACACACACACACACACACACACACACACACACACACACACACACACACACACACACACACACACACACACACACACACACACACACACACACACACACGATAGCTTGCTTGTTTTGATTCCACACAAATCAGACACTGAGTGAAGCATGCAGTGCTCACCAGACAGAGAGAGTGTGTGTGTGTGTGTGTGTGTGTGGGGGGGGGGGGCCAGGAGGGGATTCCAAGTATGTGGTTTAGCGACAAACCTTGGTAAGTGGTAAACCTCCTACAACAAGTGCTCTATGCCATTATTTTGTCAGGCGAATGAAGCCGTACAGCTCTTCTACGGTTTACGGATTTAACTTACCCAGGTTTGTCACTCAACCATGTTCTTAAAATTACCCCCCTGGTCTCTGAACTTCTGCATCAAAGCACTGTGCTGCTCACAAATCCTTTCCCTGATACTTCTCTAATAACTCCCCAATAGTCAGGACCTGTCTTGTAATATTCTTTTCTCTTGGATTTGTTGTCTTGCAAGTTATACTGAGTCCTATCTCATCAGTATTAAAATCAACAAGACACTCAAGTTTTTGTCAAAAATAAGCAAGCTGCAAACTAGCTAATAGCCAACAGACTTAAAGAGCAACTATGCAGGTTTGGCGACTTCTGAGCCGTTTTACGCTGGCAGGTTTCTCTGCAGAGCTTCCCCTACAGCTTTAGCGTGTATAGTTTACAACACTCCTCATTCGGTCAGTCTGTACAGTTAAAGTACATTAAGCTTAAAAAAAAAAAAAAACCTGCATAGTTCCCCTTTAAGCAAGTGTGTCTGTGGACAGTCTGTCATTCTGTTATTTTTGTATCATAACTTTCTCCCTGTCCAAGCGTTCTGCTGCTGCCTCTTGGCAGACTTGGCTGCATCTATTACAACAGACTACCCACACACATTATCCGTAGCCCGAGAGCAGAGCCACAGTGAAGCATGCCAAACGCACCATTTGAAAGGGCTGCAGGCAATGATGACATTTCTCCTTCAGCAGCTCATGTCTGCAACTCAACCTGACTCACCGAGACATCAAGTTTACTGAAGCAAACTCTACCGCTCCACTGAAATGCTTTTGCCTTCGCTGTTCAAACATGCGCACTACCTAGGCGAGCACCTGGGAATATTGGAAAATAAGAACATTATGATCGGTGGGCGATTTTTTTTTGCCGTGCGTTCGTTCCGCACTAGCATATTTGCCTCCAGCTGTAATGCGAGGCTTGTCCACAGAAACCCTCTGCTGTAAGTAAACCGTGGGAAAGTGGGAGCTGTCTGTATGGTTGAGCCCTAAAGACTGTTTCTTTGTCTACACAAGCTCGTGGGGATGCAAACACATCAAGCTACGGAAGGGCGAGAAAAGTTTGGATATCACATCTTGTTGTGCAAATACGTAACGCATAACAGACAGCGTCAGTGTCCCATGCCTACCCTATGAAACGGCTCTAATACTTTACAGAGAGCAGAGGCAGAGCAGTAGGTGGAATGATGGATCTTACCAGGCCACGGTCAGGTCCGCAATGGTCTCCACCACGGTGTAGAGAGCGAAGACGATCCAGTACATCATCCATCTCACCTACACACACACACAGACACAAAACAAACGTGTTACACAGATGAAGAGCAGAGGCAGGGGAAAGAAAGTAGACACTATTGGACTATAATTGCTCATCTTGGCCTCTCCGTGGAGTAATCTTGCAATGTGTTTTATTTTATGTACTGGTCCATGTCTATCTGTGTAGCAATATTGTCTTCATTGACATTCATTAGCCTGTATTTTGTGTCATTTGTGCTCTTAACACCTGGCTGCAACTAAATTTCCCCCTGTGGGATAATACACTTACTTGACTTGACTTGACTTGGCTAACAAATGTTTGATTGATTGATATTCGGCTTCCGGGTGCAAGTTGAAGATGAACCTAAAATCCACTATAAAACCTTTACAGGTGAACTTAATGTGACCTTCTCTAAACGTTTGAATGTGCATGTCCAAAAACAGTTCCATGTTTTAGTATTTTCTTTTATTTCACCCAAAAGTCCAGCAGCCCTAGCTGGCAGCAATCATCTACAGTAAACACAATATTCTATAATGCTATTCATTTATTTTTAATAATTTAACAGAAGATTTTATCCATAACGACTTACATATGTCAATTGTATTACAAAGGCCATTGCCCCCTAAGTAACTCAGCGGTTAAGTGCGTTGCTCGATGAACTTGGTATGAGCCCACGACTTTTCAGGCTACTGCATGCTAGCTCAGTTCCTTAGTCCAGCATACTGCATGCTAGCCCAGCTCCTTAGCCACGCTACGGCATGCTAGCCCAGCTCCTTAGCCACGCTCCGGCATGCTAGCCAATCTCCTTAGCCCAGCTACTGCGTGCTAGCCCAGCTCCTTAGCCCAGCTTCTGCATGGTAGCCCAGCTCCTTAGGCCACAATGCTACTATTGTATGCTAACCCAGCTCCTTAGCCACAACGCTAGTACTGCATGCTAGCCCAGCTCCTTAGCCATGACGCTAC
Organism: Sardina pilchardus; assembly: GCF_963854185.1. Lineage (NCBI taxonomy): Eukaryota > Metazoa > Chordata > Actinopteri > Clupeiformes > Clupeidae > Sardina > Sardina pilchardus. The sequence continues at coordinate 6,022,530 of NC_085015.1, read as the reverse complement.
TACTGCATGCTAACCCAGCTCCTTTGCCACAAAACTACCACAGACCCCAGTGGTGTTTATCATACGATAAATAAATGGCACTACTTATGTGTCACTCGCAGTAATATGAACACTGGGAGGACTATAGTGACCACGAAGAGGGTTCAGTCACACACTGACACACAAATACATACAACTGCCACAAAGAGAGATACAGAAATCACACACACACACACGCACACAAATCATTTGTGACAAATAACAGACAAACAGACACACACACACACACACACACACACGTCATAAACACACAGACAGACACACAAGCATCTGACAAAGACACAGACACACACACAGCCTCCCTCTCATTCGCTCTCTCGCTCTTTCTCTTCCTCTCTGTATTCTGCTGGTGAATGAAGCAATTTCTGGCCTGAGAATATTCAGTAATGTCAGTCCAATCGAAGCACCTCTCCCCACACGAGACAGAAACACAGACGAGTGGAGAGATAGACAGATAGCAGAGCAGAGCAGCGCAAAGGGAGGGAGGGGGGGAATGAAGGGAGGAAGAGAGAAAGAGAGGGAGAGGGAGAGAGAAAATCATTACTGCCGTGACTTTAATTTCCATCCTGTCGAGCTTGCTCTAGCTTCTTTCTTTCTCTCCCTCACGTCTCATCTCATTCGCTCTCTCTCCCTCCCTCCCTCGCTTTCTCCCTCTCCCTCGCTTTCTTGCTCTACCACTCACACCGCCGCTTTTCTGCTCACGCGTTCTTGCTCGCTCTTCCTCCAGCCCTCTCCTCTCCTCTCGCTCTCTCTCTTTCCCCCAGCAGCAGCAGCAGCAGCAGAGGGCTAGTTAGTATTCTACCCCTCTCCCTCCCTCCATCCCTCTTTCTTACCCTGCCTCATACCTCCCACCCCCACACACACACTCTCCTCCTACCTCTCCCCTGCTCATGCCCTCTCTCTCCACCTCTCTCTCTCCACCTCTCCCTCTCTCTCCACCTCTCCCTCTCTCTCCACCTCTCTCTCTCCCTCCCTCCCTCTCTCCCTCTCTCTCTCTCTCTCCCTCTCTCCACCTCTCTCTCTCTTTCTCCCTCTCTCTCCCTCTCTCCAATCCAAGCTGCACTAGGGGCTTTCAAGGGCTTTCTTAGCATTTCAATTTCAGCCAGAGGCGAGGCGAGGCAATGGGAGGACGGCGCAGCCAGCCAGAGAGACGAAGCAGAGGGACAGACAGGTCCGCCCCCACACGCCACGCCAGAGCCATATAAAGAGAGAGTTGCGACAACTCCATTGACGCTAATGTTCCATATTTTCTCAACAATAGTTCCCGGAAGTTAGGAACGAACACTCGTTAACAGACAGTAAAAGACGGTTATTTTAAGATTCTAACGAACAGTCAAAATCGCTTCCGGGAACTATTTGAATATGATTTGAACTACTTGAAGTTACACGAACCACGTCACAAACCGAATTTTCTGTACCCGGGTTGTCGCAACTCTCTCTTTATATGGCTCTGCGCCACGCCACGCTCGCTCGCTCGCTCACGTGAGCCTCTCCTGACCGCTCCTGCTACCGCCACCGCTGCTGCTGCTGCCGGCCTGCAGAGAGACTGCGGCCACGGCCATGCTGAACCTGAACGCAGCCTCGTCTCACTCTCACTGAACGCAGCCTGAACGCAGCCTCGTCTCACTGAACACAGCCTCTTCTCACTCTCACTGAACGCAGGCTCGTCTCACTCTCACTGAACGCAGCCTGAACGCAGCCTCGTCTCACTGAACACAGCCTCTTCTCACTCTCACTGAACGCAGGCTCGTCTCACTGAAAGCAGCCTGAACGCAGCCTCTTCTCACTGAACGCAGCCTCGTCTCACTGAAAGCAGCCTGAACGCAGCCTCTTCTCACTCTCACTGAACGCAGGCTCGTCTCACTGAAAGCAGCCTGAACGCAGCCTCGTCTCACTGAACGCAGCCTCGTCTCACTGAACGCAGCCTCACTATAGCCCAGCCTCGTCTCACTGAACGCTGCCTCGTCTCAGTGAATGGAGGCCGAGCCTCAGCCTGAGCCCTGAGCCGAGAGGAGATGAGATTAGAGGAAAGGAAGGGAGGGGAGGGGGAGAGAGGATGGACCAATCGGGAGCAGGAACTGCCTGACAACCCGCCGTCACGTTTAATTGGTGACCTACCCATGAACTCGCCTGAGGTAGCAGCAATTGACCTCACAGCAACCACACGGACACACACACACACACACACACTCACACACACATACACATACACACACAGTGGCTGAAGGGGTGATCGATGAATGTGCCAGATCAGCACATCCCAACTGACTGTCAGTCAATACCCACACACAGTCACACACACGCTCAAACTCTCGCTCTCCCACACACAGTCACACACACGCTCAAACTCTCTCTCTCTCTCCCACACACAGTCACACACACACACACACACACGCGCTCAAACTCTCCCTCTCCCACACACTCACATACACACACTCAAAACTGTCATTCACACACACAGATGGTGGTCACGCACTCAAATGCGCGCGCACGCACACACACCACCTATCATAACAATCACTCTTCTGCCCTCATCAGAAGGGCAATCATTTCTGTTTTGGTCATGAAAAATTAAGCACAACAGAGAGAGATCAATAGGAATCCCCTTCCGGCCCCGCCTGTTCAACATCAGTGGTCAGCAGTATGGCTCAGCTCCGGTGAACACACACACACACACACACACACACACACACACACACACACACACACACACACACACACACACACACACACACACACACACACACACACACACACACACACACACACACACACACACACACACACACACACACACACACACACACACACACACACACACACACACACACACACACCTCCGGTGAGAACAGAGGTATGATCCGCACACAGTTCTTCAATCTGGGTCAATATTACCCAACATCTACAGACTCGCACTGGGTTCCAGATTCCCATCAAAACACAAACCATCCGCTCCTCAAATAAACAGCCAAGCATTTCAATCTCCTGTGAAGAGGCGTGGGATGAGCAGAAGCTAGCGAGACAGGAAACTACTAACTATAGCTTACCTCACCTGCTGGAAATAGAATAGACCAGAATTCGGTTTATGTGGAACAATCATTCTGTTTTGTAGAACCCGGAAGAACGTTCCACTTAACCCCTATTGACTAGAATAGAACAGAACAGAACGGAACCAAACAGAACAGAACGGAACGGAACATAACAGAACATAACAGAATAGAATGCCTTTATTGTCGACACCCATATCCTGAGCATTTTTTATCTTCAGCTATGACCTACATCACTCCCTTCCGTCCCTGAGGGTACCAGCCCTCAGCAGTGCATCTTTGGAGAACTGAACAAATGCCACCCTAGACACTAGACATAGAACTCATACATCTTCTCACTCAGCAGCTCAGTGTGTTCATATTCATAATGCCTTCTGAAATGAGCAGCGAACAGCGCTAAGCTAGTCACTCATCATAAGTGAGAACTTAACAGGTCCTGTCTCAGATGGATCGCACTGTATTGAGGGTTCTCTGACATCAGTCATCAGGAGACACACTTAAACGGTGTCGGACGATTTCAGCATCCTCCATTACGTTCACCGATAATGTAGGCTATAGGTGGCAGCCACTAATCGACCTTTATCTCTCTATGCAAATGTGCCAACTTAAAAAAGGTACCGTCAGCGATTGTAAGCGTTTCCTAACCCGTACTAACAGGTTTTTTGGCACGTTCAGCAAACATCTCCACGCGATCCCCTGTCTCTCAATCCATTTGGTCCGACAGAAAACGTACACGTTTTCTGCAGGCTTACAGACGGGCAATTCCACGGACACGGACGTCGGACACACACACACACAGACGGACACACACACGGACACACATACACACACACGCACACAAATCATCAAGGGTCAGTCCGTGGGGAGTACGCCGGGGGGCAGTGGAGCTGAGAAGAGAACGCTGGGCATGGCGTCGAGGACAGTCAGAGCAGTGCGGCGCAGAGTTGTGCCATTTCACAGTGATTTCATTACTCTCTCTGCTCCTCCCAGGCCTCCAGACACAAGGGCATTAAAAAGCCCTCAATGTGACACACACACACCAGCCTCAATCAGTCAGAGGCAACTTTTCCACATCACCCTCTCTCTCTCTCTCTCCCTTCCTCCCTCCGTCCCTTTCTTTCTTTCTTTCTTTCTTTGCTGTACGCAAAACAGCAGCAATCCTGGTTACATACTCAGCTAGCAGGCAGGGAAGAACAGAGCAAGAGAGAGAGAGAGAGAGAGAGAGAGAGAGCGAAAGAAAGAAAGAAAGAAAGAAAAAGAAAGAAAGGGAAGAGTGGTAGGAAAATGGAGAGAAGGAGAGCAAAAGGCAGCGGAACACAAAAGCATCATTTGTCCAGAGTCATTACGGAGACGCTTTTTTGGCCGGCGAGGGACTCAATTACGGGTCTGCACTCCCTACACCCCCCCCCCCCCCCCCCCCCCACACACACACACACACACACACACACACACACTCACTCACCACCCCATCCACCCCCCCCCCCACACACACACACACACACTCACCACCCCATCCACCCCCCCCCCACACTCACCACCCAATCCCCCCCACCCCCCCCTTCTGCGCCAGTGCAGTCGTGACATGTTGGGGAGGGCAGCTGCCCCCGGAGGAATGCTGTTGCACTGCGCCTCTACGGTACCGCTCCTTCCACAGTCTACTGCTCCTTCCACACACAGGGATCGCAGGGGAGGCCCGCTTCTCTTTTTCTGACACTCACTCTTTCTCCCTCTTTCGCTGCCTATTTCTCTCCCATGCTCTCACTCAATTTTCCCCTCCTCTCTTATTCTCACTGTGCTTCTACCTCTCTTCTCCCATGGTTACACTTGTTCTCTCTTTCTTTCTTTCTCTCTCTCTCTCTCTCTCTCTGCCCAACACCATCCTTCTCTCTTTCTCAACCCAGACTTATTTTCCATTCCTTCCTTCTCGCTCTCCTCTGCAAAATATTGCGGTAGACTAGACAAACAAACATGACCTTTGTACTGCTTCTCTTCTTCTCTCAGTTTTCCTCCCTTGTTCACACTCTCTCTCTTCTCCTCCTCTCTCTCTCTCTCTCCTCCTCCTCTCTCTCCATTCAGACTTCTCTTCTGTGGGAGGATGACTGATGAGGTCTCCCCGGAGTGGCGTGTTCTCTTTTTTCTGACCCTCTTTCTTTCCCTCGCTCCCTCCCTCTGCCTCTTTCTATCTCTCCCTCTCTCTCTCTCTCTCTCTCTGGGATGGCTGGCTGTTTAATGTTGGGACGGGCCGACAGGGGATGCAGAGTTTACCATCTGGGAGTCGTTACCGAGCGAATGAGAATGAGAGCGAGAGGGAGAGAGGGGGAGAAGAGAGAGAGAAGGAGAGAGAGAGAGAGAGAGAACTTAACTCATTGCTGCAGTCTGGAGATTTCATGATCCATCAAGCCCGGTTCAGACATTCCCCCTCGCAAGGCGCTCATTTACGCCGCCACAGATGTAAACGCAAGGACTGGTACGCACATACACAGACACAGACATGAAGGCTGTATATAGAACAAGGGTCACCCTCCACGGAGCTGTCCCTGCACAGTCTCGGAGTGCAGCAGCCGATCCCACGGGCACCACGAGCTTGGGCTCGCTCACAGCAAACGAGCTCTACAACAACGACTCTAAATAAAACATATAAAACTAAACCAGAGGTTTTAAAACCAGCTGTGACCCTGGGACTACCAAGAACAGACTAAGAAGAAACCTGAAGAACATTGTTGTTCAAAACAACAGAACATTTTTTTTTGACAAAAATTGACAAAAAAAAAAAAAAAGATACCACATATAGTGGAAGTCCGTTACTGAATACATGCAGCCCTGGTGGAAAACCCCAGAGCTCAACTACTGAAATCATACGACAGATTTTAAACACACTCGTAGACGCCGTAACTTGCATATGCGAATGACTTCTCCTACCTGCTCTCCGCCAATGCGGTTTAAAGGCAGAGGGCCTCAAATCTGGTTTTGGCTCGGATCTAACTCAATCAGCAGGGCACGGCAAGAGACTGCCAGCTACTCACGGACTGAGAGAGCAGCCACTGTGAAGGCTCAGACAAACAGACTACGACCACACTAAGGCACCACAGGCTTCACAGGCCCAGAGCTCTGCAGCTCCACAGAAGCCTGCTCACTTCAGGACAGCATACCGTTTGCTTCCAACTACCGTAATTTCCGGACTATAAGTCGCACCTGAATATAAGCCGCACCAGAGAAATTTAGGGGGAAAAACAAATGTGAACATTTGTGAACAAATGTGCACACTCTATTTCTACTGCACAAAAGGCGTGATCAATGAGCATATTTCAAATGACTGTACGCTTTTGGATAGTCCTTAGTTTCTAAACTAAACAGCTTTTGGATAGTCCTTAGTTTCTAAACTAAACCCCCCCCCCACACACACACACTCTGGTCTGGTCTGAGCTGAGCTCCTTAGGATAGTCCAGCAAAACAGGCAGGGGTTTACCCAGCCTAGTTTCCAACCACAAGAGCCATATGAATTAAGGATGCGCGCGTGGATAATCGAATATCCGGAGAATCGCTCGCAGCAGAACAGTCTGAATATCAATACCGGCCAAATTGGGTATGATGTAGATGCACAGAATCGCGTGAAAACAGTCAACAGATACGGGATCCTCTCTGGCCAGCACCTACTTCAAGTAATTGCTTGGCTCATTTGTGGAGACGGTATGCATACTTCACATGAATACTGCCGTTGTTCAGTATGTTCCTTTGTGGAGCGGAGACTGCAGTGTGCACACTTAGTGGTTTCAATTCTTTCATAACAGGCTACATTTTCCATTCTCTGCAGATTCATGTCCTCATCCCACGAGTAAGTAGTAACCAAATTACTATTTGAACAGAGCGCTGAATATAATAGAACACGGAACTCATTTAGTACACAATCTTACAGGTAATACAGGTAGCCTGTAAAGCCATTTTACATGTGCGATTGGAGAGTCTGGTTAACAACTGCTGATGTTAGGGGTTCACTTCATGCTACAGTAATTTCCCGCATATAAGCCGCGTTGTGTATAAGCCGCAGGACAGTGTTTTATGCCAGTTAAAGGAAGCAAAACCATATTAACACCATATTAACTGCCCCCCTGTATTAACCTCATAGCTGAAGAAATTTTGCAAAATCAATGTATAAGCCGCGGCTAATAGTCAGGAAATTACGGTAATAATATATTGAATCTGAGAAGGAGAGCATCAATAGCCAGGCTCCATGTCGTCAACTAAGGAAGACCCTTTTAAGAGCCAAAGGGTGAAACTCACTAATTAGGCTATCGTAAAAAAGTACACAACAAGATAATTAAATAAGCCTTGTGAATAACATGTAAACCAAGATGCCACAAACCCTACTGCAATAGCAATAGACAAATTCATGATTAGGTTTTGCTAAAGGTTTATATTTATGGTTCTCCAATAGGTTTAAATTTAACAGTCAATAAACATGAACATTGAAATGTTTAAAGTAGTCATATGGCTTAAATACGACTACTATGAATAATAATAATATTATATACCAATGTCACTAAAAGAAAAAAAGATCAAAATAATAATCTGTCATAAATTAGACAAGAACAGAATAATAGCGGGTCACAAACAGAATAATAATGCGTCACAAGCTAAATAAGAACAGAGGAATACCGTGTCATAAACGAAATAAGAGCAGAATAATAGCGTGTCATAAGCTAAATAAGAACAGAATAATAGCGTGTCATAAGCTAAATAAGAACAGAATAATAGCGTGTCATAAGCTAAATAAGAACAGAATAATAGCGTGTCATAAGCTAAATGAGAACAGAACACTAGCGTGTCACAAAGGCGTGTTGTGTATGTGCTGCAGTGCCGCTGAGTGAGTTCCACATCTGCAGTGTGACTGCACAGCTCTACGCCGCCGCCTCAGTGCCTGCAGAACCGATTTCAGGAGCGCAGCAGCCAGTTGCATCACTCGGATCTGCTGCTGCTGCACACGGAGAACCGCTGCCCTGCGCTGTGCTCCTATCGGTTCTGCAGCTCCAGATGAGAACGTGTGGGGCGGTCAGGTGATTACAGTATGTGCGCGGGCATCATGAGTCCCTCCCACGGATCTTGTTGTGATTGTTTGCCCTCAGCTCTGCTGCTCAAGATCATGTTGCAAACAAGGCATGGCTCATGTGGGGCAGTAAGGTGATGAGTGTGTGTGTGTGTGTGTGTGTGTGTGTGTGTGTGTGTGTGTGTGTGTGTGTGTGTGTGTGTGTGTGTGTGTGTGTGTGGGGCAGTAAGGTAATGCGTGGGGACATCAGCCCCTCCAGTACCTCTCCAGGGGTTGTTGTGATTGTTTGCTGCGGCCAAAATAATGACTGAATTCTCTGCAAGAATCCTCAAAAATTTGCTATATGAGGACTGAGGCACATGCGCTCATCCGCACATCCGCTGAGCCTGTGCAAGCTTGTTGCTGGCAAAAAAGTGACTACACTGCTATACCCAAGTTGATTTTTCCCCCTTGCACTTGATTGTTTTCATTACAGTAAATAAATCATTATGGATGGCGCTCATCATACGTGTTGCTGATGTTTCAATTTGTGTTCTGCTTTGTTTACCACGTCCTCACTCTCAGACATTCAGACTCAGACATATAACAGACTCTAATAGTCCCATATTTCCCACATTCGCAGGTTTGGGACACAGAAAAGCATTTGTTTTCCACTCGCAATGGCAAAACAGATTAGCCTAATAGCCTATAACAAAACAAGTTATTTCGACTTGGCATTAAAACTAATCAGACTTCTATTAATCTGTAAGCAACACCAACGCTAAAGTGCAAAATTAAATGACAGTGAGGAGGACTCGGAGCTCGAAGCTCAACCCCAAAGGAAAAAGCTTTGTGCAGGCATGAGAGGTTAAATACCGTTGACGTTAGACCTACTCTAGAATGTTTGAAAGAGACAAAAATAATAATCTGACAACCATGAACAACATACCTTGTAATAAATGACAGAACAAGTTAGCTCGTCTTGGGAAACGCTTGCTTTGCCAACCAAAACCTTGCCTGGTTGCCAAGCTGGCATCCTCTTTTAAAAGTTCATGTTGAGCCCTGGGTATGTGACTGGTACAAAACCTGCATAGACAACACCCATAAACTATGTGACAACACTTGTAGATTTATGTAGCACTAAATCCTGTGGCTTAACTAGTGAAACACAGCGCCAACAGCGCTGAGGTCATGAACCTGACACCGAGAGAGATTGTTGATACCTGTAGAACACCGAGACACCGCATTAGATGAACGCAACGCACCTTACAGCCGGGCCACACCAGGTGAATCTGAATCAGAATCTGCTTTATTGGACAGGTGTGCGTAAACAAACAAGGAATCTGACTCCGGTTGGTTAACTTTGCTCTCAAAGTACAACACTCAAACAAATAAAAGATAAAAGAATAAATAACCGAACAGTAGGAGTAGAATGAAGGGCAGTGGAATAAGGATATGTGAAGCCCTGTTGAAGCACTTTCGTTTGCGGAGCGTCAAAATAATTTTGACGACTGTGGTCAAATGTTGTTCGAAAGTATGCGGAATGCGGCCCATCACGGCTGGCGTAGCCAGTTCTGTTACAGTAGACGCTAATTGTTGCTGCGTACGCTACGCGAATGGACCGCTTCAGTCACGTACCTGGTGCAGCCTACCTGTAAGAGATGTCATACCAACGGTACTGTAATGACACTCGGATGGAGGTCTCTGCTAAACGACTAAACGCATATCATGCAAATATGGGCTAAAACACAGTGTGGTCAGTCAGTCAGTGGGAGTGACATTAACAGACAAGTGACATCTGTGCGTACACCCACACACACACACACACACACACACACACACACACACACACACAATTTAACCTCGTCGTAGATGAACCGAGCAAGAAATCTATCCAAGGCTCGGGCTCTGTGTGTGTGTGTGTGTGTGTGTGTGTGTGTGTGTGAGTGAGTCACAGAAGAGTCACGTGACCTTCCCCAATCGCTGGTCTCCGCCAACGAGCGCCCGTGGTAGCCATGGCAACGGCGTGTGTTTGTGTGCGCTCCCTGGGGTTGTGGCACACTGGCTGAGGGGTGCCGTTGTTTTGCCATCGCAGGTGGCACCCCAAAATTAGCATTCCTCTGGAGGCACCTGTTGCCATCACTCACCCTCCCTCTCTCTCTCTCTCTCTCTCTCACACACACACACACACAGTAAACCATTGTTAATCTCCAAAACATTTCCAGGCCATCTATCTCTCTCTCTCCCTCACACACACAAAGATGCTTCTCTCTCTCACTCACATGTCCAGGCCTGCACTACACATTACTCCTGTGACTCACGGACAGGAAAGCAGTTACATAAACACTCCTGTCTGTCTGACTGTCTGACAAACACACACACACACACACACACATATACAAAAAACAAACATGTTACAGCACACATACACACACATAAACAAGACATACACAGATAAATGGACACGGACACGATCACACAGACACACACGTAATCCCTTCCTCTACCACACAAAACCTCACCTAGTTTCTAGACTAAACAGCTGGCCAACCCCAGCCTTTGTGTTTGCCTGACCAACAGACACATCTCAGCATTTCCCCCCCATTTCTGGTCTGAGAGCGCTCCTGCAGGAACAAGGGCGTCATGTGTGGGCATCAATCAAGACTGCACTGGGAGCACCAACTCCGTATTTTCAGCTGCTTCCACACACAGCACAAAAAGCTGAGGCCATGACATCGCGAGGCTCTATACACAGAGACTCACAACATTCGAGAAAATGAGTTGCCACTCGCATAATTGCACCTGTACAAAATCAGCAAAATCAGTGATTGCAAAATCGACTCTCGACTACGCAAAGGCAACTTTTATCTACTGCACGCTAGCCCAGCTCCTGAACCAATACCCTACCACACTACCACCTCCTCACATATCAATATGGGTAGACAGGTAGCCCAGCTCCTGAACCAATACCCTACCACACTACCACCTCCTCACATATCAATATGGGTAGACAGGTAGCTCAGCGCATTGCCTCAGCAGGTCCCTACCCACGGCAGCCCCCTCCATAAAACATCTCTACGACTTAATGATCAGTGATCCAGGCCTTTGTAATATAAACCATACTCCCAAATGAACACAGATCCTTTCATACTGAATAGACGGGAAACATGCTGTTAGGAACAGATCTCATCAGCGGGGTCTTGCGCTCCCAAGCTTGCGGGCGCTCATAAAAAGTGACGTGCATGGGATCTCCATGTTGATTATCTCCAGACTGCTGGGCTGAGCTGAACTGAGCTGACCTGAGCTGGAGTGATATGATCGTGCATATGCTCGTGTGTGTGTGTGTGTGTGTGTGTGTGTGTTGTGTGTCCAGACTGCTGAGCTGACCTGAGCTGGAGTGATATGATCGTGCATATGGTCAGATACAGTCTGCTGGAGTCGGCCCTGCAACCTCCCTCCCTCTCTCCCTGATATTCGCCTTTCCTCTCTCCCCACTAAGTAAGCGCCACAGTAGAGCCTGCAGAGAGTGTGTGTGCACACATGATGTGTGTGTGTGTGTGTGTGTGTGTGTGTGTGTACACTGTTTGAACATGTGTGAGTGTGAGTGAGAGAGCGTGTTTGTGTGTGTGTATGTAGCAAAGTGTGTGAAAGTACTGTGTGTGTGTGTGTGTGTACGTATGTGTGTGTGTGTGTACGTATGTGTGTATGTAAATGAGAGTACTGTACTGTGCCTGTGCGTGTGTGCTTTTCAGTACTTACATATTCCCTGACGTTCTTGGTCTTGACAGCCTTGTAGGAGTTGTAGGCTGGGTAGAGTGTGCCGAAGACAAGCCTGTGGAAAGACAGAGTGGAGAACACATGATGGTTATGGTTATGTTGCTTAGCAGACGCCTTAGTCCAAAGCGACATACTAAACAAAAACAATACAATAATTACATTTAGCAGTTGATCAGACTTGTGTCGACTTAGCCCCCGTTAGCCCAGCTCTTTAGCCGCGGCTAGCTCTTTAGCTGCTGCTAGCACAGCTCTTTAGCTGCTGCTAGACCGGCTCTTTAGCCCCCATTAGCCCAGCTCTTTAGCTGCGGCTAGCTCTTTAGCCGCTGCTAGCCCAGCTCTTTAGCCGCTGCTAGCCATGCTCTTTAGTCGCTGCTAGCCCAGCTCTTTAGCTGCTGCTAGCCCAGCTCTTTTGCCGCTGCTAGCTCAGCTCTTTAGCCGCGGCTAGCTCTTTAGCTGCTGCTAGCCCAGCTCTTTAGTCGCTGCTAGCCCAGCTCTTTAGCCGCTGCTAGCCGAGCTTTTTAGCCATAATTTCTTAATGCGTCGGCAGGAGGTTTACACAACGCACATACTGCACAGCTACCAGCTGGCTACCACTAAACTATGGGTGGGAACATACAACATGATTGACAGTGATGGACAGAGAAAGAGGACAAGTGCACATAGACATGGTTTCATTTCCAGAGTCAGACCAGACTTTCTAAAAGTACAACTAAAGAGGTTTCCAAAAGCCTCTCTGGTAGCGGAGGAGGAAGGAGAGAGAGAGAGAGAGAGAGAGGCAGGAAAAGAAGGAAAGATCATGGAAGATAAAATGGAGAGATGGAGGGAAAGAGAAAGAGAGCAAGAGATAAGGAAAGATGGAGATGTATAAATGTTGGAAAAGAATGAGAAAGGAGAGAGAGAGAGATGGATGGATGGATGGAATGAAGAAAAAGATAAAGACCGAGAGAGAGACCATATGAGAGAGAGAGAGAGAGAGAGAGAGAGAGAGAGAGTAGAACAGCAGCCTGAGGGTCCAGCTGGCCACTGAGCAGACCTGCCTGTTCTGTTTCCTCCTGCTGATTGCAGTCTCAAGACAAACAAATGATTTCCTCTACTCTCCCACCTCCCCCTCACACACACACACACACACACACACACACACACGGACAGAACACACACACACACATACACATGCACCACACATGGACAGAACACACACACACACACACACCAGGACAGAACACAAACACACGGACACACACACACACACCACACACACACAGACAGAACACACACACACGGACACACACACACACACACACACACACACACACACATGGACAGAACACATACACATGCACCAGACACACACATGGCGGACAGACACACAGACAAACCCACACTCACACTAGTGCACAGACACACTGCTACTGAGCGCGCGCACACACACACACACACACGCATACTTAGCGAGTACAAACTCCTCCACACATGGAGGACAGTTGCTGCTGGCAGGGGTAGGTGTTTGTACGAGACGTATGTGTGTCCGGTTGTGTGTGTGTGGAGGTGGGGTTTGCCGGGTTATAGATGGGAGTAGCTGGATTTCACATGCTCCACTAATTCACTCCAGTGCTTTGTGTGCGAGCAAGGCTGGGGTACAGAGAGGGGTGGGCTTAGTGTGTGTCTGTGTGTGTGTGTGTAATGGGATGTATAACAGGGTGTGTGTGTGTATGTGTGTGCAGTGGGATGTGTAGCAGAAGGTGTGTGTGTGTGTGTGTGTGTGTGTGTGTGTGTGTGTGTGTGTGTAATGGGATGTATAACAGGGTGTGTGTGTGTCTGTATGTGTGTGCAGTGGGATGTGTAGCAGAAGGTGGGTGTGTGTGTGCCAAGGTTTACCAAAAGTGTCCAAAATGCATATGTACATATGAGTGTATGGATGTGTTATATGTACATATAAGTGTATGCGTGTGTGTGAGAGAATATGTCTGTGTGTGTGTGTATGTGTAGAGTTAGAATCAGGATGTGTGCATGTATGTGTATGTGTGTGTGTGTTGAGTTAGTGTAAGGGTGTGTGTGTGTGTGTGTGTGTGTGTGTGAATGGGAACAGTGCCAGGCGCTTCATCTGGAAGCGGCACTCTCAGCTGATTCTCATTCATTATGTTCCACTCCGCTGGCCTGAGCGGGTGATCCCACGGAACACACACACACACACACACACACACACACACACCAGAAAGAGAGGGGGGAGATAGAGGGAGATAAAATGCAGGGAAAGTGATAGAAGGGGGGTGAGGGAGAGAAAGGGAAAAAAAGAGGGAGGAAAGAGAGAGAGGGAGAGAGAGAGAGAGAGAGAGAGAGATGAAGGGAGTGCCTAGTTTCATTTCATCAGAGCAACCCCCACCTTCCCTTCACCAGTTGTAAAGCTTCCCCCTGCAGCACTGGGAAATTAGTGCAGTGTGTGTGTGTGTGTGTGTGTGTGTGTGTGTGTGTGAGTAGGACACAGCTGTTTGATTGCCTGCAACCCCCTCCCACCCCTCCTCTTGTTACGAGGCACGTAAATAACAGGCCTTACAGTGGCTGCCAATGTGCCCAGAGAGAGAAAAGAAAAAGGACAGCCAGGGGGGAAAAAAACAACAAAGGCTTAGTGACCGGCAAAAAGGTGTGTGTGTGTGTGTGTGTGTGTGTGTGTGTGTGTGAGAGAGAGAGAGAGAAACAGCAGGCCATCAAAGAGGTGTATAGTGAGACAGACAGAGAAAGAGAGAGAGAAAGAAAGAAAGAAAGAAAGGACAGACAGACAGAAAGAGAGAAAACGTCTAAAGGAAGACACTGCACAGCTGAATGTCTTTTGGCTCACACCACTCACAAAGGTGCAGCAGCAGAGTGTGTGAGGGTAGTGTGTGCGTGAGGGGAGTGTGTGTGTGTGTGTGTGAGGGGAGTGTGTGTGTGAGGGTAGTGTGTGTGTGTGTGAGGGGAGTGTGTGTGTGTGTGTGAGGGGAGTGTGTGTGAGAGTAATGACGAGGATGCAGATGCAAGAGCATTAGATGGAGAACGTCAGCAGCATAATGATGGAGGACATCTGGTGTGTGATGGCTTTGGGTTCAGTCAGAGCCCCCATTAGCTACCTGCTAGCTGTAAGGCCACCACTACGCTTAGATATGACTCTTCCTATTCACAGAGATTGTACACACACACACACACACACACACACACCACACACACACACACACACACACACACACAAGTGTACACAGTGTACACACACACACACACACGCACACTTCTAATCTCCTAATGCATGCGCTGTTTCTCATTAGTATGCCTGCCTAACCTCACTCTCTCTCTCTCTCTCTCC
>NC_085015.1:5995033-6007116 GCF_963854185.1 Sardina pilchardus | reverse complement strand
GTTTATCAGATTAATATACACGAGTGCAAAATATTGGAGCTCCTTCATAGGTGTGCAAATAACATACGAGTAAGTGTGTTCATTGCATTCAGTATGGAATTTTAGAACTTCACATTGTTGTGGAACAGAATCTTCTGTTAGAATGTTCCAAAACTCTCCTGCTGAAACATGAAGTGAGCGAGGGGATGGATCACGTGCAGTCGTCGTGGTTTCAGTCAACCTAATAGTCAACCGTGTGTCCATGTTTATGAGTGTGGGATTCTCTCTCTCTCTCTCACTCTCTCTCTCTCTCTCTCTCTCTCTCTCTCTCTCTCTCTCTCTCTCTCTCTCTCTCTCTTTGAAGGACTCTGTTGTGCGGCTTCAACTGCTAGCACAGGTCTAGTTCATGGGTCAACACCCAGGCAGAGATCGGCAGCTTTCCCAGAATCGAGCCTCTCTAACCTGGAGTGACCCATTTCCTGTCCTTACTCGCTGCTGGAAACATGGGTCTTGTTTTTTTTTTACCCCCCCGCCCCCCCCTACCCCCCCCCACCTCGTCTCTAAACAGGCAGACGCCAGGCACATGTTTATGGAGGAAGCATTAGTCCATCTGGCACTGGAGAACAATAGTATTGCAGTGAAGTAGTTATTATGGAAGCATCTCTCTCTCTCTCTTTCTTGCTCTTTATTGCTCTCTCTCTCTCTCTCTCTCTCTCTCTCTCTAGGCCCTGGTTTTGTTTTCAAATTGTTTATTGTTGGATTTGCACTCCTTCGTTGCACCATTCTCGTATCGCTGCGTCTTGTCAGTGCATTTAAAACATGTTTCCCTCCTCTAAGAGCCTGGGTGTGCGTCAGTAGATAGTCTACCCTGTCATTACTCGATAATCGCCCCGTGTCATTACTTGATAGTTGATGACATGGTTGTGCTCTGGCCAAGTTTATTATGGCTGTACTGGGCTTGATGCAGTCTAGGACTGCAAGTAATGGTTATTTTTTTCTAGACAATTTTATCTGTTGTTGATCATTTTCTCGATTAATCAATTAGTTGTTCAATTGGTACAATGGTGCAAAATCTCTATCTGTGTTTCCCAAAGATTTTGTCCTCAAATGCCTTGATTTGTCCATATGGCAAAGATATTCAGTGTACTTTCACAGTGGAGCAAAGAAACCAGAATATAATCAAGTTTAACAAGCTGCTGTCAGCAAAATATTTTAGGTGCTTTCCTAAAAAATGGCCAAAAATCGATGAATAGTTTCAGCCTTAGTAAAGTTTAAATTGCACATATAATACTGAGTGAAGGTATATAGACCAATGGCAGCATATGGACTGAGCGGTCATGTAGCACTAGCAGTGGTAAGAGTAGTACAGTAATTTTCCGCATATAAGCCGCATTGTGTATAAGCCGCAGGACAGTGTTTTATGCAAGTTGAAAGAAACAAAACCATATTAACTGCCCCCCTGTATTAACGTCATAGCTGAAGAAATTGAGCAAAATCAATGGTATAGGCTAATGGCAGCATATGGACTGAGCGGTCATGTAGCGCTAGCAGCGGTAAGAGTAGTCTAGCTCTGCTCCAGCAGGTTCTTCTCAGTAGTGTGCGTAATTAAGTTGCTGCAACACGAGCTGCCCTGTTGGTCACCCGACTGGTGTAGCTTCACGAGGGGTGAGGTGAGACGTCCTGTTAGGGGTGAGGATCTAGCAGAGAGAGAGAGAGAGAGAGAGAGAGAGAGAGAGAGAGAGAGAGAGGGAGGGAGAGGGGAGGAAAGGAAAGATGGAAAGAAAGGAACAGAGAGGTAAAGACAGACTGATAGATAGACAGACCGAGTGAAAATGAAGGATCATGTAGAGACTGGGAGGGAGAGAAGGAAAGAGAGAATGAAAGAGAGAAAAAGAGAGAGAGACAGAGCGAGCGAGAGAGAGAGAGAGAATGTGTCTCTTTCACCAATGGCTGGACGGCATCCCATAGCAACAGCAGCTTAGCTCCCTGACTGACAGCTCGAGCAGCCTTCTGCTCTTAACCCTTTCAGGCCCAGGCAGGAGAGGGAGAGGGAGAGGAGATCCTATTATCGGGCCCATTGTAAACGCCGCTGCCCCCATTGTGCCGCCCCCGACCCTCCCGCAGAATGAAATTGAGCACATTGTCTCCGTTGTGTGAGCCGCACGCGGCCGGGTCACCAGATGTGATACCGTGGGTTATTGTGCCGCTTTGTTTTCACCACACACACACACACACACACACACACACACACAAACAAAAAGAATATAGGAGAGCTTGCTGCTGCTGCTGCTGTTCGTTGTGTTTTGTAGGTTGGGCAGGATCAGAGGAGAGCGCCGACTCAAATAAAAATGAAACGCGCTGACTGCTTCATTTTGATCTTCGTTCGTTTGGTCGTCGTTTTTTTTTTCTTCTTCTTCTTTTTGTGTGTGCCACAAATCGACCTCACTCCTTTTCTTAAAGCCACATGAGAAAGAGACATTTGTGGGAACACGCCTGTGTTTTTCGCATCATGCAGGGACCTCTGCGCATAGGCAGAGCCGGTTCTAATGGCAGAGCCGGTTCTAAAGGCAGAGCCGGTTCTAAAGGCAGAGCTTGTTCTAAAGGCAGAGCCGGTTCTAAAGGAGCTTGTTTTCCTAGGCTGCTGCCTGTGCATTGTTCCGCCGGAGAGGAAGTGATTCCTCCTCAGCCCTCTCCCACAGTGAGTCCTTTTTTTTTCCCCTCTTAATTGTTTTCATCTTTTACCAACACTGGTAACTTTGGTTATATTGGTCTTCTGTCTTGTGGCAAAGGTTCTTCTTTTTCTTCTCTCTCTCTCTCTGTCTGTCCCCTTCTCTCTCTCTCTCTCTCTCTCTCTCTCTCCCCCCCTCCTTCTCTCCCCAAACCAACTCCTCTCCAGCCTAAGACAGCAAATGGCCAGCCATAAAACACAAATAGCATTAGTCATTCTCTCTGGAGGTGGATGGGACATTTGAGACAGGCCAGGCCCCCAGCCCTATCTCCTGCACACACTGACCCAGCAGAGCTTTTGTTCAACACGGCCCTAAGTGAAGCCAGATGTCCTTCGTTTAGACTGTACTGTATACCCCCCCCACCCCCCACCACCAACCCATTTACCCCCTCCCCCCAACCAACCTTTTTTTCTTTTTTCGCCACTGCATACTTTCACAAATCAAATAAATGGACTGTTACGCCAAAGGCTCCACTCAAAATGTTTTGGCAGTGGCCTTGCAAAAAAAAAAAAAAAAAGATAAAAAAATAAAAATGAATGATACTAATAATGATAATAATAATAATAAAAGTGCGCACCTCCCTCTGAGATGACAGTGCTGGTATTTGACGCGGCTGCAGGAATGCAGTCGTAATTAAATTCCGTCCCAAACAAGTTAACTCCTGTTACCTCATAAAGGTGGCCAGGGCAACGGGTGCAGCCAAAGCCAGATGAAGGGGGGGGGTGGGGGGGGGCAAGAGCGCCTTTGGCAGGGAAGACCTTTTTGAGCAATATTATCTTCCAGTGGATTTGTGAAGAAGCTTCCTGTTTAAGCTGTCACAGTAGGTATTGCACAATTATGCGCACACACACACACACACGCACAGACATACACGAAAATTTTTTTCCCTACGTGTGTTAGTGTGACAATTTTGGTGGAGACGTTGACTATATTGCTCAACTTGACGTATGCTGGTCTCTTGGTGTTTGGTCGTGGACTGCCGGTAAGGTTCTTCCCACTATTTCAAACATAGCTCTGCAGTGAGTGTGTGTGTGTGTGTGTGTGTGTTTGCGTATCGAAGCCGAGGAGGTAGGCCACACCGTGCAGCAGAGAAGAAAAAACGGGGGGGGGGGGGGCTAACATCTGGAAAACAAATGATCATCATCATCACCATCATCAGGGCTGTTTTTGTCTCCCCCCCCCCCCCCCCCCTTCTTCCCCGACCTGTTGTCATGATGCCGCGACAGCAGTTTGGCATGATCTGAAAGAAGCTGTTGAGCGGTTGCGTTTATTTTGTTGTGCCCGGGGCTGTGAAAGAGACACCCACAAGCCCGAAGAAGGCTTTGTGTCAGCATGATACTGACACACACACACACACACACACACCTTGCAAAGACAGCCTGATGGGACACGTGTGAATATTTAGGAACACGCTAGGGATTTGTAGCCATTGAGAGACATAGGGACACAATAGACAGACGGACAGATGAGAGAGAGAGAGAGAGAGTGTTTTTTGAGAGAGCAAGGGACGTATGGATATATGGTGAGGTATAGCCTGTACATTGAACTGGCACAGAAGCAGATCTCGTCGTCTCGATGGCTTTGGCTCTGCTGTCTGCACCATAGACTGTATAGAATACATATATAGATATACTATATATACAGTCTATGGTCTGCA
Organism: Sardina pilchardus; assembly: GCF_963854185.1. NCBI lineage: Eukaryota > Metazoa > Chordata > Actinopteri > Clupeiformes > Clupeidae > Sardina > Sardina pilchardus. The sequence continues at coordinate 6,002,751 of NC_085015.1, read as the reverse complement.
CCAGTTAACCTTTGAAAGGGTGGGTTTGGAACATTCTAACACAAGATTCCATTCCGCAACAATTCAACGTTCTAAAATTCTATGTAGAATTCAGAGCCATATAGATACATCTATCTATATGGCTCTGGTAGAATTCAATGAACCCAGACATTCTTTAGAATGTTAATTTTCCAACATTCCAAACACACCGGTGTGACGGTACACTCTTCCTCAGAGGAGATTTCAACGTTGCTTTCCACTGGCGAGGAACCTAGGAACAGCAGAACCTAGGAACAGCGCTGAAGCGCTGGCGAGGAACCTAGGAATAGCGCAGAAGCGCTGCTGAGGAACCTAGAACAGTGCTGAGCCACTGGCGAGGAACCTAAGAACAGCGTTGAAGCGCTGCCGGGGAACCTAGAACAGCTCAGAACCGCTCTCGATGCTCAGTCCGGCGGCTGCTACGGTACTGCCCAGTGCCCAGTGAACAATGCCATGTTATGTTTTATTTTTTTTTGTCTCGATTAAAGCCACTTATCATGGTGAAGATATCAAGAAATTGTTATGCTTTGTGGGGGTGTTGTTTGAGTTGGTTTGGTTTGTTTTGACAGAAAATAATCACCACCATGCTTGCACTTTCTCTGCACACTTGCTCATTGCTACAGTAGTCTGATTTTGTTATATTACCGTCTTATTGATTTTGTAGAAATTCCTGCGTCTGTCTTGAGGTTTGCTTTGGCTGGAATTCTTTTTGCGACAATTAATAATTGATGCATTCAAATTGAAAATGGCTAGTTTAGACTCGCAACCACCATTTCTCAGGGCCTTTTAAATGTCAGATGGCCACGGACAGCGCGTCCGCCTGAGAGCCCCCCTTTGACAGCCAAACATGGGAATTGCCCCGCACAGTGGGGCACATTATATAGGCTGGAAGTCGGCATGCAGATTAGGGCGGCCGTTAAGAAGATTGAGACATTTCTTTCTTTTTCAGCCTTTCTTTCTTTCTTTCTTTCTTTCTTTCCCCCCGCCTTGCCCAGAGGGTTATCTAGCCTGTGGGGTAGGAGTTGTAGTTTGTGTGTGTGTGTGTGTGTGTGTGTGTGTGTGTGTTGGGGCGGGGGGGACTATGTAACACGAGTGTCCTTTAGATATAGGGCAAGGTTCCTTCTCTCGTGTGAAACAGTATTCTTTGTTTGAGAGTTGTTGCGGCGCTGGGGAGTGTTCTGTGAGCGCCATTGATTGGTTCCACACAAGGGAAATTTGACCTTTACCAGATGTTTGAGGCACTGCCAGGGCGCAGTGTGATCTGCGGACCAGACAGCTTTTTCCTTGTTATGTCCACAGAGGAGGAGGAGGAGGAAGAGGAGGAGGAGGAAGAAGAAGAAAGGAGAGGAAGATTCTCGATCAGCAACAGACCCTTCGTACTCACGCACAGATATTTTCTGTAGAAATACAGTAGATAGGATAGGATGTTTCCTCACTCGCACACTTACACTCACACACACACATACTCTCTCTCTCTCTCTCTATGAACCATTTTGTGATATTTCATTCTGCAAATGTCATTGTGCTTTTTGTGGCGGGGAGACGGGGTCCATTTGGGACCCTTCGAGAGCGTGACCACCGCACGCTGCAATTTATGTTTCTGGGGAAGTGGGTGCGGAGGAAAAGGTTCCTTCATTAAACTAAATGCCTGGTCCCTACCTGTGTGTGTGTGTGTGTGTGTGTGTGGTGATTGGAGAGGCAGTAGGCAGAGTTATATCTGTGGTAAAGAAACAATAAGTTCTAAATGGTTACTAAGGGAAATAAACGCTGTCAAAGGAAGGAAAATATCACCATAGTTTGCCTATTCATGTTGAGACTTTGGGATTGTAGGGATATCAGTTACTTTATATTGAAGGTAAACGAGGCTATATATGTATGTCAGCACATGTATATCAATATCGATATTTATTGTGTAACTACAAGTTAATTGTGCATATTTTCATTGTTATAATGTCTTTTGAAGGCTTTTTCACAAACCATCATGTCAAAATGTCAACCGTATATTAACAATCAGACAGAATAACAAGGCCTGCCATGAAACTGTAATACAATGCGCAGTCCCAAAAAATACCGTATGATGTGCCCTTGATTACATTTTATTACATGAGTATAGAGTATAGAGTCCCAAGTCCCACAAAACACTAGACGGTACCGATCCTCTTGTTAAAGTCACAGAAAATGTCACCTGCATGAAGAGTCTACTACACATATCCTGTTCACATTCATTAAAGACTAAGTGTGAAGCGACGCAATCAGTCACGTTCAGTCCGTCATTCTTAACTGCACGGTGAAATATTTTTTATTTTATTTGTCTCCTGCATGGCTGTGAGCGTGACCCTGTAAGCGAGGTGGTCTTTGCGGCGCGCATGGCCTGAGAGCTGCGTCAGAGGGGGAGGCCCAGCTTTTCAAGGCTGCTGTCGCACCTGCTTGCTGAATTTCACACTTTTTACGGAGATATAACGTGAAGGCAAACCTCGCCGTGGCTCAGTAAATGACACTAACTCTAGGAACCTTGGAAAAAGCTTGGGAATTTTTTTTTTTCCCTCTCTCTCTTTTGGATGTTTTTTTGCTTCTCCACCCCTCCTCCTCCTCCTCCTTCTCCTCCTCCGCGCACGCTTGCTTAATTTTGTCAGTTTACACGCACATGCATCATCTTGGTGTGGTAGAAAAATGGCTGGTTGACATAAATGGGGTAGCCAAGAATTCCCCGGGGAAGTATGAGGATTTGGGGGGGCTGGGGTTGTCGGTTCTGCGTTTTCTCTTTGGAACAAACCGTGGAACATTGTGCTGGCCTCACCCTGCTCCATTTATAGCCCTCTTCGCAATCCCCATTATGCAGAACTTCTTAAAGAATGCTTCCCTTGCGTATAACACACACACACACACACACACACACACACACACACACACACACACACACACACACGTATACATACAGACTTGTATGTTGTTTGATTGTTAGGGTTCTAAGGGAGGGCTTGTGACTGCACAGGACGTTTGAATCATGTGGCAGTTGCTTCGCAGCGAGGAAAACGTAAACATTTACTGCAGGGTAAATCCAAACTGCACCCGCCCCCCCCCCCCCCCACACACACACACCACCCCCTTGTGTTTTTAACTCGCCGTCCGATTGAGTCATTCAGGGGATTACTCGGGCACAATTTCCACACCGCCATTTGTTTGTGTTGTTGATGTTGGAGACAGACCATCGCACAGAAGAAGACATCCCATAATGCTGACGACGTGGCCAAAACCCAAAACATAACAGATACAAAAATACACACACACACACACACACACACACACACACACACACACACACAAAGTATATTATTGCCTGGTAGCGTAGAACGCTGTGGTCACTTCCTGGGAGCCTCAGAGGTCCTCTCCCTCCTCTCTCTCTACTCAGAAGGAAAACAAGGCTGCCAGATTCCGAGCTAGAGCTTGGAGGAGGAGGAGGAGGAGGAGGAGGAGGAGGAGGAGGAGGAGTGCTGGCCACAAACGAGGCGTGCGAAACGAAAGGACTGGCTGATGGCCGTGACATTTTTGCGGGGCCTGGCAGCTGACGCTATGAGCGAGGGGAGTGAGTGAGCGAGCGAGCGAGCAGGCGACCGAATCAAGCAGCTCTCAAGTTGTGTGAGCGTGAGGAAGGTTTTTGGCCTTGTATCATACATGATGCTTATGTACTTCTGTATATGTATGCTCACTTACGTGAGTGTGTGTGTGTGTGTGTGTGTGTGTGTGTGTGTGTGTGTGTGTGTGTGTGTGTGTCTGACCTTCTGAATGCATCAGTAGACATCAGTGTGTGTATGCGCAGGGGTGCAGTTTTGTAAGCATTCATCTGTGAGTGTATTCCAGTCTGTTTTTGTATGCACTCAAATGTGTGTGTGTGTGTGTGCGTGTGTGTGTTTGCCCGGAGGTCCCTGACGAGCCTGTGCAATGGGTAGTGGTCCCATCGAGAGGGTTACATGAGTGCACTGAAAGGACAGAGCGTGCTGTGTTCTCCCCCTAGGTCTCTGGGACAGAGAGAGAGAAAAGAGAGAGAGAGAGAAAAGAGAGAGCGATAGCTCTGTGGAGCAGGGACGCGACATTGTCCCTGCGACACACACACACACACACACACACTCACACACAGACGCGCACACACGTGGGGAAGTGTCTGGGATGCATGCAGAATTCCCTAATGGTCATTCGAATCCCAGATCCTGCAGGTGGCGGTCTGGGGCAAGGCGGGGCGGCACTTGTGTGTGTGTGTGTGTGTGTGTGTGTGTGTGTGTTGGGGGGGGAGGAGAAGAAAGGAATGCGGCTAGCGGAAAAATGGGCTCCATTGTGTTCTGGGCAATAAGACGTGTTTTGTTTCATATTGTTGGCAGGACTTCTCCCTTGACCAGCTTCCCCGAGTGCCAGAGTGAAGGGCTGCAAGTGTGCTTGCGGACAGCCAGCAAAACACAGCGAGACACATCTGATGTAGATTTACCGCATACTGTACCCCCCCCCCCCAAAAAAAAAATGGCAAAATGTTTTGTGTTTGTCGTGCACTCGGAGCCACAGCGACCTCCCGTTCCTCGGCCGTTAAATGAGCTCAGTAAATCAGATGACTCAGGTTCGTATTTCCTGAGGAGGAAAATAGTCTACCGCAGGCTTATTCAGCATCTCTGGCCTCAGACAGTGCGGAATTTTCGGATATCTTGACCGAATTTCAGTGTCCTTTGAGTCTTCAGCGGTATTCTACTAAGCGCCTTTTGAGTGTCTTAAAAGGCAAATGTGCTATTGTTATTTTTATTATTATTATTACTAGTAGTGGTAGTATTAGTCGACTCTTAGTATTCCTATAGGTTTACTGTTTATAACGGGAAGCAAGCACCACCAAGATTAATTAGTAAAGCAATATGCTAGCAACAAGCTTGATTGGTTTACTGAGATGCTAGCAACACCAGGCTTGATTGGTATAATGAGATACCCGAGCAGCACACGTACTGTATGCTGATGGGGGGAAAAGCCGTCAGTGGCTTTGGATGAAAAAACATATGCTAGTTGAGTAGATGTTGTATATTGTTGAGTAGATGTTGTATAGATCTTGTGTTTGTTGTCACTAGTAGTAAATGAGGAAATGGGATGGAGAATTCAAAAATGGGCCTCACCCAGGATATCTCTTTTTTTTATGTGGTCTTGGTGGTTGTGGTGCAAGAGTGACTTTAGTTGTGTAACCAAGGAAATGGTAGTAAAATCTAAAAATATTATTTGCAGCGAAGTGAATCACTCGACTTGACTTGTTAAGATTTCATCCCTTTACCCGAAACACATGCTTAGTTTGAGATTAGGCTGCGGAATAAATTCCCATCATCTTCCCAGAATAAGACCTTACTCCGATTGCCGAAGACTGTGTCACGCAGAGGTTTTAAACGTTTAATGTTCTCAAATCCCCATGTTCTCCAGTTGGGCAAGAATTGGTGGATTTCGGACTTTTGGTCATGGGAAAAAAAGAGACATTCGAGCCTGAACGATGGTCTGAAACATCAGCTCAGATTATTGGGCTTTTCTGAATGACTCTTCCCCCGTCCCCGTTCCCCTAATCTGGCTCGAGCTCTTCTCTTTTATTGTGTTCCGTTTTATCAGCCAGAGATCCTCCTTTTAATCTTCTTCAAGGCTCGTGGCATCGTGAGTCTTTCTCTCCAAATCTTTCATCGGATTTGATTCCCTTTCATGTCCTTTGCTGGTTTCAGGGTAGGAGTAGGGGAATATGTCCCAATTTGTGTGTGTGTGTGTGTGTAGTCAGGACTAGCCTACATATTTCTGTTTTGACAGTGGGAACAGCAGTTGTAAGGTGGTGGGTTGACGGCCTGGGATCGAGGCTGAGGGGGATTTAAAGAAAATTTTTTTTTTTCTTTTTTCTACTTTCTCCCTTTCTTTCCCTCCATCCTTCTCTCCATCTCTCCATCTCTCCCTCCCTCCCTCCCCAGAGTCTGAAAGGCCGGCCGGCCGACCTACAGACACTCATGCTGTCGGCCCGCCTGGCTCTTCTGGAACCTTGTTTGGTTTCGCAATACCCTGAGTCCTCAGCCTCGGCCTGGCGTCCCCTGGGTCTCTCTCACTCTTGCACTCTCTCTGTCTCTCTCTCTCTCTCCCTCTCTCTCTCTTTCTGTCTCTTTCGGTCTTTCTCTCTCGGCCTCTCTCTTGATCTCTCTCTCTCTCTCTCTCTCTCTCGGTCGCTCTCTCTCTTGCAGTCTCTCTCTTAGTCTCTCTCTCTTGCTTTCCCTCTGTCTTTCTTTCTCTCTCTCTTGCTTTCCCTCTGTCTTTCTTTCTCTCTCTCTCGGCCTCTCTCTCTCTCTCTCTCTCTCTCTCTCGTGTCAGAGTGCGGTTTCATGCGAGCGTGGGTCGAGACGCTGAAAGGATCCCTTGTGCTCCGTCAGGCCTCATCCCTGGAACGCCGTTCCCGGCCGGGCCAAAGGGGCACTGCCGAAGAAGTCTCGTGCTCCCGTTAGCCATGATTTTTTTTTGGGCTTTTTTTTTTGCCGTGTGTTTGCTTCCCAGAGAAAATGCCATTTTTTTCCCACCTCCACCACCAGCACCAGCACCAGCACCACCACCCCCCGTTCCCTCTTTCTTGGGTCTGTGTCTGCAGCTTACAGTGGGGGTGGAGGCAAAGGATCCCATGCACAGCCAATACTCCCTTCCAGCGTTCCATGTTATTTTAGGAGAAAAGAAACAGCTATTCCACCCCCTCCACCCCTCCACCCCGTCCACCCGTCCACCCCTCCACCCGTCCTTTTCTTTCCTTCGTTTCCTCTGTTCCCCTGTCCGGCTCTGCGTGCGTGGGACTCTGTGTAATTGGAAGCTGTGTTGGCTGGGCAGACTGGACATCTTGGGGGCCAGGGAAGGAGAGGAGAGAGGGAAAGAGAGAGAGGGAAAGAGGGAGAGAGAGGGAGAGAGAGAGAGGTGGGGGGGGGGAGGAGAGTAGGCCCCAGTTCTGGAAGCCTTTTGGCAGAGCATGCAGAGCTCCCCTGAGACCCCTCCCCCGTTCCCCTCCTCCTCTCCTCTCCTCCTCTCTTCTCCTCTCCTCCTCTCCTCCCACTCTCTTCCCACATCTTATTTAGCTCTCCTGGCTGCTGAAGGAAAGATAGTTTCCCATTGTGCCCCCCCCCCCCCTCTCACCCTACCCCCCTTTGGCAAAATGGGACTCTAGGGTCCTCGGTGAAGAACCCCCCCCCTTTTTGTCCTTTCCCTTGTTTTCTTTTTACAGGTGTCTTGTCGTTGATTGAACTTGCTAGCGATAGCAAAGAAACCTTAAGCCGGTACATGGGAATGTTGGAAATTTAACATTCTAAAGAACTTAATTTTGGTCTAGCTTTGCTCTCCAAGTGCCCTTAAATATTTTGGTCTTGAGAGAGCCTGTATGTTAAATAGATCTAGCCTAACCTGTGGCTAGATATGCATTTAGGAATTTAAAAACTCAACACAAGGTCTTCCTGAGCTGTCTCTGCTGTAGAGCAGTCTCCGTTCCATGTGTCTAGCGTGCGCATGTGTGTGTGTGTGTGTGTGTGTGTTCTCTGTGGCATCCTCCGTGTGTGTGAGACTCTGTGTTGTGCTCCCCACCGCTAGCCCATGCGTCTCTGTCCCATTTAACACAGCTATTATCTCCACGAGCTCTCTTAAAGCTGGAGCGACAGATTGAGCGACTGCTGAGTGAGGCAGAGGGCCCA
>NC_085015.1:5982533-5987533 GCF_963854185.1 Sardina pilchardus | reverse complement strand
CGACATTCCGACAGATGGCAGAAGATGAGCGCCGATCCCAATAGGCGTCTCACTCGCATACACACACACACACACACACACACACACACAGACCCATGACGGCACTGTCGTTCCTGAAGAGAAAACCCCGGTCCTAGACACTCAGTAGACAAAGGCGCACGCACACACACACACACACAGTCACACACACACACATAGTTATTTCCTCGCTTATCTTTTTTTCCCTAAGCCTCCCTCTCCCATCTCATCCCTCCATTTCCCTGCCTATTTTATCTCGCCGCGCTTACTTGTATGTTTTCATGCATGACTTCCAAAAGACACACACACACACACACACACACACACACACTTCCAGCAAGCCCACGGTTAGATAACCATTTTGAATACCCAATTACGCAGGAATGCAGTTGACCTTGTTTCCTCTTTTTGGCTTGTGTCAAATAAGGTCTTTTTTTAAAAATATATAATTCCCCATTGTCTGCAAGAGCGACGTGGTTGCAGTCCTCGGGAATTTTTTTTCTTTTTTTTTTTCTTTTTTTTTATGGGTTGTCATTTTACCTCAGTGAATTTCATTATGTTCAAACCGGGTGTCATTAAATTGACTTCACAGGGTAGTTTTTTTTATTGTAATGAATTGCTTCGATCAAAAAAGAAAGCTGGCAAATGTTTTTTGTTTTTTTTGAGGAAATGTGGAAAATGTTTCTCTTTAAACAATTTTTCCTTACGCAGAAAATGGCTACACAGCGATGTAGTGAGGCAGTGACTGGAAAATGTGTCTCTTGGTTGGTGTGTGTGTGTGTGTGTGTGGGTCTGTGTGGGTCTGTGTCTGGGCCTGCTCAGTTTGCAATACCTGAGCCATTCTTCACTCAATTTCAGACAGTAGGTAGCGCCCTGTATGTGCTCATACTGACATTTGCACACACACACATACTCACACACACACACACACACACACACACAGATACACACACTCTTTTTAAACTTGCTGATTAAAGCAAACTGCATTGTAAACATGCTATTTCTGCTTTGCTTTGCGTTGTTATTTTTTAATGCTCGTGCAAACTGCTGTGGCGTTAACAAATATTGACATGTAGATGAATGAAGCTTGGTAGCTAGCTGCTAGTCGCTAGTCGGTCAGCTATGCATTATTTGGGTCACTGTACGGACGTTTCTATAGACGCGTCGCCGCCGCCGACCCAGCCAAGCTGTTCGTTACATTTGCAGTATATCACAAGCCATGAATAGACGTAGAATAGAATAGACATGAACGTCGCAGCCCTGAAATAATGATTGATACATTTCTTCAAGTTCTCCGTAAACGCATCCAGATGCATTCCTTTCTCCTCCCTATCCAAGGCAGCCGGGGCCAAGACACACACAGGATAAATTCAAAAGTGACACACACACACACACACACACACACACACACACACACATCCTCATGGGAAAACACACACACACACACACACCCTAATAAAGCTTTCACTCTTCGTGCCTGCGTCACATTAGCGTCCCCCTATTGTGTTTTGGGGATCCCAGTGCACGGGATGGGGGATCACTCTCTAGTACACACACACACACACACACACACACATACATTCACATTCTCACACACACACACACACACACACACACACACACAGATGGTCAGCAGACACTGAACTGAACTGGTGCTCGGCTGTCCTCTGCTGAAAGGCATAATTAACTTGTGTGTGTGTGTGTGTGTGTGGGTCTGTTGGCGATGTGTATGTTTAATTTGTGTCACAGTAGGGAATCATGTTTATTTGTTGTTGCACACAGACTAGACTTTAAAGATTGTTGTGTGTGTGTTTTCCCATGAGGATGTTGCCGTTGTGTGGGTCTACCTTTTTTTTGTGTGTGTGCGTGTGTGTGTATACCTTCATGTTTGTTTGGTGTTGCACACAGATTACACTTTAAAGATGGTTGTGATCTGCAAGGTCACTGTAGAGGTGTGTGTGTGTGTGTGTGTGTGTGTGTGTGTGTGTGTGTGTGTGTGTGTGTGTGGTGAAATCGTCATCTCTGCTGAAATGTTGAGTGAGTCACTCTTGTGCATTATGCCTCAGACGTCCACTGGAGTAGCCTACATTTGATGTTATTCCATTTGCTCTATAGCCGTCTGTGTGTGTGTGTGAATGACAGACATGTGCATCACTCAAGAGAGCCACACACACACACACACATACACACACACTGTCTGCTTTTAGACTGCTCTGTTGGTGGTGTTTGTCGTGCATCTGTGCCGATCGGTTCATTGTTTCCGTGTAGAGTCAGCGCGTCACATCGCAGGCTTTCAGAAGCGAGCGCTGTCGTGTTTTCAGAAGGTGTCGTATCTTCCAGGAGCTCTGAGCAGCTCACAAGTCCTGCTGCTGAATGGCTCACAACATCTATCCATCTATCTGTCTGTCTATCTGTCTATCTGTCTCTCTATCTCTCTCTATTTATCTCTCTATCTCTATCTCTCTATTTCTATCTCTCTCTCTCTCTCTCTCTCTTTCTCTCTCTATCGCTATCTCTATCTCTATCTCTATCTCCCTCCCTCCTGGTGGCATAGGAAGTGTAGCAGGAAGAGGAAGAGGAGGAGGTGGAGGTGGTGTAGTAGTAGGAGTAGCAGGAGGAGGTGGAGGAGGAAGAGGTATACGAAGAGGAGGAGGAGGAGGAGGCGTAGCCGCCCTTGGGTGGATCAGCTCCTCCACCGCAGCCAGCCTGGCTCCGCAACACGACCTCCTCTCTCACGACGGCCGCTTTGAATTATTGATCAGGGCGGCCGAGAGCGAGCGCGAGATGGAGGGGGAGGGGAGAGGGGGAGCGAGAGAGAGAGAGAGAGAGAGAGAGAGAGAGAGAGAGAGAGAGAGAGAGAGAGAGAGAGAGAGAGATGCACACATACACGCTTACACACGCACACACACACACACACACACACACACACACACACACACACACACACACACACACACAGAAACACAGAAACTACTTGACTCACAAAGACATGCACCTACAGACAGGATAGGAGGATATGAGGGAAGAAGGAACCACACACACACACACACACACACACACAAGCGTGCACACACACCAACACCTACCTTGACTCCTGTGCATCCATAGAGGAAGGCGGAGAGGAAGTGGTGTATTGTTGGCCATGCACCTGTGGCTCCTGTGCCACTGTAAGGACCCTCTCCAGGTTTCATGGCTCTCCCCGACTTCCTCTCCAGCTGAGCCTTTGTTTAGAGGGTCGCTAACTTGGACTCTTCACCGGCTGCCTCATCACCACACAGGCCTGAGGTGTGTGTGTGAGTGTTTGTGTGTGTGAGTGTGAAAAGCCCTCAAAAGATGAAAAGAGCGACAGAGAGAGAGAGCGAAAAAGAGCGAGAGAGAAAGAGATGAGAGAATTACTATTTATCTATTTGTGTGTGTCCGGTGGGAGTTGAGCCCTGTTGGTGTGGAGAGCTCTTCATTTCCCAGAGCGCAGGTGAGCGGGACCTTGCCTCTGGTTACGAGTGTGGGGGCGCACGGACCATTTCCCTCTGAACAAAATGTCGTTTTTCTCCCCCTTTTGCTGTCCATATTCCATATTCCTCTCTCCTGCCCTCCCTTTGACACACACACACACACACACACACACACACACATACAGTCTCTTCAGAACCTCAGAGGTCACAGGGAGGTCGTATGGCAGCCATGTTGGATTTGCGTGTGGATTTGGTGTGTAGTGTTATTAGGGGGCTGGGGAGTAGGGTTGCAACTAGCGACTTCTTTCTCGATTAATCACGTAGTTGTTTGACCTTAGCAGACGCTTTGGTCCAAAGTGTCTTCCATAGGCCTCAGTAAACATTGCACTGACTCGACTGACATTAAACAATGATCAGTAAAGCATTAACTACATTAATGTATTTGATCATTGGAGAAGATCCTCTTAATCCCACTAGACTAGAGACCTGTTAGCATGCTAATTAGCTAGCTGATGTGTTTAGTGTTGGACTCCAACAATCAGACATGCTTATGGGCCCGTGGAGACACAGCAAGAACCCTGGAGAACGTAATGATTGTGTGAGAACCCATTGAGAACGTAATGATTGGGTGAGAACCCATTGAGAACGTAATGATTGTGTGAGAACCCATTGAGAACGTAATGATTGTGTGAGAACCCATTGAGAACGTAATGATTGTGTGAGAACCCTTGAGAACGTAATGATTGGGTGAGAAGAACCCTTGAGAACGTAATGATTGGGGGGAGAACCTTGTGAAATAGAATGATGGGCCACGGTAATGAGGGTGAAAGTGTGACTTGAGATAAATTAAAATGTATTACGCCATTCGTTGCGGTTGGAGAATTGACACAGGTGGATTTAAGAGCGAGAGTTGGTCCCAGGGGCTTCCTAATGGAGACATCACACCTGTGTGCACACACACACACACACACACACACACACACACACACACACACACACACACACACACACACGGGGAACAGATATGTGGGTCATTCACTCAGCCCAGGGAAAGGTAGACAATACATGGATCACACACACACACACACACACACACACACACAATGCTTGTAAAAATTGCATGTATATATGTGTATGTGGAATCCCCCCCTCATATTGTAGTTATGTACTTGTATATTCCTAATGTCCGTGCACACACACACACACACACACACACACACACACTCCCCCGGCGGTAGTGTGTTCTCTCAGCAGGGCTGTAACGTGAGTGTGCTGGGCGGCCGGCTGCAGTGATGTCAGCGCCCATTGAGTGCCAGAACAGGTGGGGGCCGCGGCCTCCTCTGCTTAATCAGATCGGCTGTCTCGCAGGACACCGAGCCCCTGTGTGTGTGTGTGTGTGTGTGTGAGTGTGTGTGTGTGTGCACGTCTCCTTTTGATAATTAATGACTCTAGTTTCTCAGCAGAATGGGAGGGTACAGGTCTTGAGTACAAACACACACACACACACACACACACAGTCACACACACAGA
>NC_085015.1:5950033-5965033 GCF_963854185.1 Sardina pilchardus | reverse complement strand
AATCAGAATTATGGTGGAGGGGCTGTGCTATTGTGGGGCTGTTTTAATTCCCAAGGGCCTTGGGAACCTAATTAAGGTGCATGGCATCATGAACACCAAGAAAAACCTGAACATTTTCAAAGGAAATCAAACAATCTCTGCCAAGGCCCTAAAAGTTGGTCATGATTGGATCATTCATCAGGTCAATGAACCAAAACAAATGCACAGATCAAAACAAATATGGTTTACTGAACACAAAATCAAGCTTCAGACATTGCCATAGCAGTCCCCTGATCTAAACTCCATAGAAAAACAGTGGGATGAGTCAACGAGAAGAATGCACAAGTGTGGACCTAGCAATCTGGACGATCTGGGGAGGTTTTGTAAAGATGAATGGTCTTAAATCCCTTACTTTGTATTCTCAATCTTAATGGGGTGTCAGAGAAGAATATTATATGCTGTTTTATTGACAAAGGGAGGTTTAAGAAGGTATTACAAGTAGGGGTGCCAATAATTGTGAGTGACGTGTTTTTATTAAAAACATTTATTTCTTTATGAGATTTTCCTTTTTCTCAGAATAAATTTGCTTCCCTTGCAGGGTGTATTTTTCCTCGTTGTTTTCATTGTGGGAGTACAATAAATCACCTAAAGATTATTTTTTAGACCTATTTTTAGTCAACTTTTACCAAGGGTGCCAATAATTCTGGAGGGTACTGTATCTATCTATCTATCTCTATCTATCTGTCTATCTTGTATGTAAATACCGCAATCATGAATTTATGCATGCTATGCTGTTCGTTTTTTATTATTATTATTATTATTATTTATGTATTTTAATCAGGAAACATTACAGATCACTAATGTGATCAAAACGGCAATTTTTTTATAGCAGCCATTAAACCGCACGTGTGACAGATTGATTAATCACTAATATGAAACACCGGCATTAATCGTCGTCTGTTATTGTAAAGCATCTAAGTTTTGACACGTAATGATTTAAATAGAAAAATGTAGTATTGACTCGTTCTGCGAGTGGGCTCGTACGTGTCTCGGGAGCGGTTCTCACACAGAGCTTTAAGGAACGAGCAAAAGGAACACGAGTCGCTGACACAAACAAGAGAATCGCTGTGTGAAATTCAGAGAGGATATAACACGCGCAGATAAGGTATCGCTCATCTGAATTCATCAAACGTCTGTGAGGATGTTTACACGTTAATCCCCTCTCCTAGAGAAAAAAAAAGAGAAAAGAAAAAAATGGCTGTGAAGCGGCGCGGTGATATCGTATGAGTCGGGAGAGGGCATTCGTGTCTGACACGGGCGCGGGAAAAAACGGGCGAAAACAAAGCCAGCCCTCGGGCGGGCTCGTCATCAGTCGTTACACATCGTCGTGTTGCAGTGGAGCTCAATTCGAGCTTCATCTCTGTGTGTGTGTGTGTGTCTGTGTGTGGGGGATGTTGATGTTGAGAGTTATTTTTCATTCGCCTTTCCCCAAGGATGACAAACTCGTGCACACTAGATTATATTTAGTCTGAATGCATTTATAGTCTTGCACTTCACTCTTGTAGCCCATCACATTTTTATGCTAATATGATATCATATCTGATGCAACCAAATGGTGATAGTCATGTACATATATTTTCTTTTTATTTACTTATGTACTTATAATAAAATATAATATCATGGAGATGTAGGGCTTTGGTGAGTGGCTTTGAGACGTGAGATGTGATTTTGTTTTTGGGGCATGCTCAGTCAGTCGTTATAGAGAGAGTGAGAGAGAGACAGAGAGACCGAGAGAGAGAGAGATGCAGAGAGAGAGATGGAGAGAGATGGAGAGAGAGAGAGAGAGAGACGGAGAGAGAGACTGAGCAAGCAAGCAGACCACAGTGTACCGCAGAATGACAGATGACGAGCAGATGTGACAAGCCGGCGGGGCAGGGCAGACGAGGACACAGAGTTGGGATGAGTGCAGCACAGCACAGCACAGCACAGCACAGCACAGCACAGCACAGCACAGCACAGCACAGCACAGAACAGCGCAGCACAGCACAGCGCAGCACAGCACAGCGCAGCACAGACTAGCACAGCGCAGCACAGCGCAGCACAGACTAGCACAGCACAGCACAGCACAATACAGCACAGCACAGCACAGCACAGCACAGCACAGCACAGCGCAGCACAGCACAATACAGCACAGCGCAGCACAGCGCAGCACAGCGCAGCACAGCACAGCGCAGCGCAGGTTGTTTATTTCTGTTTCATTTGGTGCTGTTGTTGTTGTTGTTGTTTAGACAGGGGGAGATTGATGGAAATGGCGTGAGGGAAGGAGGGAGAGAGGGAGGGAGAGAGCGAAAGAGATGAAGAGCAAGAGAGAGAGGGGGATGAAGAGAGAGGCGCTCAGCCCGGTCAGTCAGCTGTGATCAGGGACGTGCGCGTCTTAGCTGCTCCTGGACCGCTACTGTAGTCGTTGTTGTCCATGACGACGAAATTGATGATGAAAGATCAAAGAAGAAGAAAAAAAAACAGTCGAAGGAAAAGTAAAGAGATCTCACGGCCCCTTTATCCTCCTCTCCCTTTCCTTCTCTCTCCCTCCTTCTCTTTATCTCTTTCTGTTTTAGTTATCCTATACCTCTTCATCCTCTCTTTCGTGGGCTTTTCTCGTTACATCCCCCCCCCCCGCCCTGATGCTCCCCACTCCAGCGATTTGAAAGGCAGATTTTGCCGTGTAGACGGAGCGTTGTGATTGGCTGACGGCGGCCTGCAGGCCAGCCAGTCAGAGAAGTCCTGCCGCCTTTAGTGACGGGCAGATTTCTGCGCGCTCTCTTTTCTTTTCCTCTCCTCCGCTTCCTCTTCTGCTGCTCTCCTCTCATCCCCTGTTCTAGCGCTCCTCTCTCTTTCTCTCCTCTGTTCCCCATAACCTCCTCTCCTCCTCTTTTTTTCTCTCTCTTCTCACTCTTCTCCCCTCTTCACTCGCCAGCTTCCTCCCTTTGCTCGCATCACGGGTGCTCTTTTCCTCTCCTCTCCTCTCCTCTCCTCTCCTCTCCTCTCCTCTCCTCTCCTCTCCTCTCCTCTCGTCTTGTCTCGTCTCGTCTCTCCTCTTCTTTCCTCTCCTCTCCTCCCTGCTCCTCTCCTCCTCTGTACTCTGGCCCCTATTAGTTGCTTATGGGTCATGCCTTGTTAGTTTTGCCGCTGCTGCTGTTGTTTTTGCTTGTTTATGTTTATAGTTCTTAGTTGATGACGCCAATAAACATTAACAAAAAATGAACAGTTTTTAAGTAAAGACATATAGCCTCAATTAAACATTCAAAGTATTAGTAATATAATAGACTAAATACAATTTAACATAGTGATAACAATTATTATAAGCATAAACAAACCATTGTTGTTGTTGATGTTGTTGTTATTGTTATTGTTGTGGCCTCACAAGTGGCTTCTGTTATCTGCTCCTGCTTGGGGCTGCACGGAGAGTCGCTGTGCCGTCATTAGGCCTGTCACTATCAACTTATCGCACAAAATATGAAACTATCGACAATAACTTGCCTTCATTAGGCCTGTCACCATCAACTTATCGCACAAAGTATGAAACTTTCGACAATAACTTGCCGTCATTAGGCCTCTCACGATCAACTTATTGCACAAAATATGAAACTATCGACAATAACTTGCCGTCATTAGGCCGGTCATGATCAACTTATCGCACAAAATATGAAACTATCGACAATAACTTGCTGTCATTAGGCCGGTCATGATCAACTTATCGCACAAAGTATGAAACTATTGACAATAACTTGCCGTCATTAGGCCTGTCACCATCAACTTATCGCACAAAATATGAAACTATCGACAATAACTTGCCGTCATTAGGCCGGTCACGATCGACTTGTCGCACAATATTAAACTATCAACAACTTGCTTTCATACTTGCTTCGTACAATACATGAAACTATTAGCAATAACTTTTAAAGACCTCGATATTACCCCGACCGTTGAATGGTCTGAAATGGCAATAATATCGTTCATGGGAATATTTTTCTGAGGCCGTATGTCGTCCAGCAAAACTAGGCCTAGTTCTGGTGAGGGGCTAGCTGTGGTTAAAGCGGCGGCAGGGCGGGTTGTCGCGGGGCCTGGCAGGAGGCGAGCGGCGTGATGGCTAATGGAGAGCGCTTAAGTGCTGTCGGATGCTGGGAGACGCCGGGAGCACTGATCTTGGCACACAAATGGGACTGAGACGGGAAAACAATGTGCCAGAGACTACTGTGTGTGTGTGTGTGTGTGTGTGTGTGTGGATAAAGAGATGTGTCATTATTCCAAGCACTTGTTTCTATCTCTCCTTTTCTGTCTCTTTCTTCATTTTTACATTGAATGAGCAATTTGCACACACACACACACACACACACACACACCCTATCCATCATCAGCACGTGTACAGAACCCTGCACGCCATTTTCTGCATGAAGAGCGGGAGTGGGGAGAAAAGAGTGTGTACGAACCAGAAAGAGAAAAGCTGAGTTTGTGTGTGTGTGTGTCTCTCTCTCTCTCTCTCTCTCTCTCCCTCTCTCTCTCTCTCTCTCTCTCGCGCTTTCTCTCTCCCCCTGTGTGTGCTGCCAGTTGCATAGCAACAGGATCCGGCCCACATCGTCAGGTCTGGGTTGTTTGTTGTGAACCATGAGCCCAGAGCGAGGTGTGTGTGTGTGTGTGTGTGTGTGTGTGTGTGTGTGTGTGTGTGTGTGTGTGTGTGTGTGTGTGTGTGTGTGTGTGTGTGTGTGTGTGTGTGTGTGTGTGTGTGTGTGTGTGTGTGTGTGTGTGTGTGTGTGTGTGTGTGTGTGTGTGTGTGTGTGTGTGTGTGTGTGTGTGTGTGAGAGAGAGATGGGAGAGCTCATTTAAAAGCATAACATATTCGTGATTAAACTGAACTCTCTCTCTCACTCACACACACACACACACACACACACACACACACACACACAGACACAAACACACACACTCGCATAAATGAGATTCCAGTCAGTGCGTCGGAAGTGGTAGAGTAATTACTGTTTTCAGCAACACAGGGGCCGCCTAGCTGTGTGTGTGTGTGTGTGACCGAGAGAGTCAGAGAGAGAGAGTGTGAGTGTGTGTGTGTGTGTGTGTGAGTGGCCTTGTGGTATAATCGCTGCCACTCCAATCCTCTGCCCTCTTATTGTGTTCGTGTGGCCACGCCAAGAGGAAAACCCCCCCTCAGTAATGCTATTATCTGCTTATAAATGCCACCGCCTCCACCAGCACGCCACATGACCATTCAGGGCCCCCGTAGCATGCACTGGGCCATTGCTACAAATGGGAAATATCATATGACCCAGCAGGACCACCATATAGCATGCACTGGGAACTTGTCACCAATAGGAAATATGACTGTTAAAGACCAGCAGCAGCATGCAAAGCATGGTGGTCATTTATGATGATCGTTTAGCAGAGGGGGGTTTTGTACACATGTAAGGTGTGTGTGTGTGTGTGTGTGTGTGTGTGTGTGTGTGTGTGTGTGTGTGTGTGTGTGTGTGCAGTCTGTAGCACTGATTTGATGGATGAAAGATTGAAGATAGTTGTGTTCTTCTTACGTTTATAAGAATAGTTTTTGTTCGTTTATTGAAAAAAATGGCCTTAGTTGGCACTGATCTCGGCTCTGGCTATGTGAGACTTCATTTGGTCTGTGTTCTCAATCCTGTCTCAGGCACTGGTAGTCTATGGCCAGTCTCAGCTCCCAGGTCTTGGACTAGGCCTAGTCTTAGTCTCAATCTCAATCCCAATCCCAATCCCGTGTCGTGTCAGCCTTATAACTACACACACACACAGTCTCAATCCCAATCCCGTGCCAGCCTCTGTGCATCCTCGGGGCACTCAGTGGTCAGTAGGCATCTTAAGGACACACTTGCGAAGTGAAACTACTCGCCTGGGGCAGTCTGAATGGGCAATCGACTTATATAACAAAACACACACACACACGCACACGCACAGACAGACACACACACACACAGTAGGCCTGTTCCTTCTCAGCACCCATTAGCGTAGGCCCCTCCCCGCCGCCCTACTTGGTCCCAGAGCTCCGTAGTGTTTTATTGCCCTCTCATCGTCCCTGTGCAGGCCCCGACACGACCGCTCAGCTCTCAGCCCCCTCACACACACACACACACACACACACACACACACACCCCAACTGATTTAGGATTAGTTAATAACATGAATCAAGTTGCAGACACAGATTCAGGTCACACATGCACACTTGCACACTCACACACTCTCACACTTACACACACACACACACACACACTTTTCCCTTACTGAAGCACAGACACACACACACAGACTCTTAGGTCAACACTGACGGTCCACTCTGGGGCTAGGCCAGCTGTGTGAGTGTGCACACACCCCTAAACTGACAGCAGTACTGGAATAGGTCTGCTTCAGTCATTTGCTTCACTCACACTCCCAGACGTGTGTGTGTGTGTGTGTGTGTGTGTGTGGTGCTGATTTATCTGATGCCTGCACTGCGGGCCTTTTATTGTAGTTGTGCATGCTTGCCCTCTCCACATCATGACACACACACACACACACACACACACACTTCTGTCTGTCTGTCTGCCTGCATGATGGTATAGGTAATTCCTGGTCACTTCACTGATAAGGACTCTGTTTGATGTCAACTACATACACACACACACACACACACACACACACACCACACACACAGAATGACTCCTGTGCATAGTTCACCTGGACGCTTGCATAACACACACAGCTAACACAACCTTTAGCCGATAGCTACGGTATTCACTTTAAATAGCCAATGACCAAGCAGAAAGAATCATGTTGCTCTGACGCAGGAATGTTGTCTAGATGCCTTGAGAGAACCTTCCGGTGGGTTTTTTGGAGGGAATGGCTGACAATACTATTGGTCACTGTTCACTGAGGAGCGGCTGTGATTGGTCAGTACAAGGTCATGAACTGTGTGTGTGTGTGTGTGTGTGTGTCATAGAGATGGAGTTTGTAAGATAGGAGTGGCTGGAATTCGTGTCCCTGGGGTGAAAGCACAGTAATGTGTGAAGTCAGTGTCAGTTTAAGACACACACACACACACGCTCAACCATACACAAACATTCAGGGACTCAAACACACATGCAACTCATTAACGTGACGTTAAAATTGCCCCCATGAGAAACTGTGGAGTCCAACCCAAAGACCAAGATGACTCCATCATATGTTGCATCAGGCTCATCCCACACACATGCTGCAGAGGTCAGAACCCAGACACACACACACACACACACACACACACACACACACACACACACATAGACACATAGACACATATACACACATATACACACACACACACACACACACACACACACACACACACACACACACACACACACACACACACACACACACACACACTGACATGAACACACAGATGCTGCAGAGGACAGAGTGTGTGTGTGTCCATTTGAATGCAGCTGGGACTAGTTTGACCTTTCCTGACCCCTCTCTGACAGCACTAGGGCTCAGCCAGGTTGTCTCTCCTCAGAACGTGTTCAGGCATGTCCAACCCTTCATTACACACACACACACACACACACACACACACACACACACACACACACACACACACACACACACACACACACACACACACAGATAGATAGCCAGGTGCTGTAGGCTACTGAACTAGCTCCGCCCCCTCAGTGCAGTGTGAGTTAGATGTAATGACAGCAACAGCCAATCAGCAGTGGAGATTATAATGGCTGCACTACTGTACGTAATAATAAGCATTAAATAAAGTCTAAATTACAATGTTTCTGTCTCTCTCTCACACACACACTCACACACACACACACACACACACACACACACACACACACACACACACACACACACACACACACTCAGAGACACACACACAAGCAAACATCCCGTGTTATCCAGCTGTACAGACGTCCTACTAAAGAGCGGTAGAAGCAGGTAATTTGAGGTCTTCACATCTTTCCAATTTTCCATTTGTCTGTGCTTTTGTGAAACTGTGTGTGTGTGTGTTGTGACCTGGAGTTACCCACAACACTTTTCACTCCCTGCCGAGTTGTTCCCTGTTCCATCCAGTCACCCTGTGTGAACCTCTCAGTCCCTCACACACACACACACACACACACACACACACACACACACGTGTACACAAACACTTAAATTCTCTCTCTCTCTCTCTCTCTCTCTCTCTCTCTCTCTCTCTCTCTTCTCTCCTCTCTTGTTCCCTTATTTTTGCTCTTATTATGTCTGCCTCGCTAGTCTCTAACACACACACACACACACACACACTCACTAGTCTCTAGCTCTTTTTCTCTGTGTTTTGCTCTCTTTTGTTTCTTGTGCTCTAGCCCCCCTTCCCTCTCTCTCTCTCTCTATTTTCCATCTCTCACTTTTTCTCTCTCTTCCCTCTCTCTGTTGCCCCTCATTCTTTCTTCACCTCTCTGTACATCACTCCCCTTTTCTTTCTGTCTCTCTCTCTATTTGTTTTCAGTCTTTCTCATTCTCTCTCCCTCTCTCTCTCTTTCTCTCTCTCTCTGTTTATCCCTCTGTGGCTAGGGTGGTGCAGCTGGGCTCATGCCAGCTTGGTCTCTCTCTCTCTCTCTCTCTCTCTCTCTCTCTCTCTCTCTCTCTCTCTCTCTCTCTCTCTCTCTCTCTCTCTCTCTCTCTCTCTGGCTCTCAGAAATGCCCTCAGTTGGCACTCAGGCCTGCGCTTGCCAGGTCACTGCCAGGATAGCGGGCACAAACAGGCCACCTCTCCACACACACACACACACACACACACACACACACACACACACACACACACACACACACACACACACACACACACACACACCACCCAACCCAAAGCCAGTGAGGGTTTTATTTTTTTCCCCTGGTCATTATGAAACTCCGTGTTTTTAATCAGGCCAAAGGAGGACATACCCCTGCTGCAGACTGGTGTGTGTGTGTGTGTGTGTGTGTGTGTGTGTGTGTGTGTGTGTGAGAGAGAGAGTGAGTATGCTATATATGTGTGTGTGTATGATTTACATGTTTTCTATTAGGGATGTTAACCGGTGACTGTTTGACCGATGGTTGACCGTATCTACGTTAGCCGATCAAAGTTGTCGCTAGTCGGTTAAAAAAAAAAAAAAACGATCTCTAAATTAGGCTATTATTATAGACAGTGGACTAAACGCTACTACAGCTAGCCATCTCATTCCAAGGTCTTTTTTGCGTGAAGTTAACAAATTATCCCTCACACTCAATTTGTAATTACTCGCCTGCTTGTAGGCTACGTAATAAACCAATCTGGAGGTGCCCGTTTTATCCATTGGTTTTATCGTGTTGTAGCAACTTTCCGCATAAGATGGGCTTAGATTTGGAAACACATTACATCTACATTTCAGGAAGGGTCAGCAATGGTAACAGATAAGGTAATGATGATCATCTTTCTTTATTATTGTTAGTAGGCCTACTTCCTCAAACTATAGCGGCGTCTCCTCGGAGCTGTCATTTCCTTAAGTGAGCCGCGGCAATTTCGGTTTCAAATGAGCTTCTAACGCTAGACAAACGCCTTTATTTGCAACGCGATCACCTTGTACCCAAACCATTTCGAAACGAAGGAGCCATTTGTCCTCCACTTACTTACAAGCTCCTTGGTTTGCGGGACTCATGTTTCGCGCTCTAGGGGATTTAAAAAAAAAAAAGTGACGTGAGTGAAAGTGCGGCGCGCCACCGGGGCTGTGTGTGAGAGCGGGGGACAGAGAGATGCGACAGAGTTGCGAAATTGCGTGGCTGTTATTTCAAATAGCGTAGAATATTTTAAACGAATTGGTTAACCGGTTTCAACCGGCTAATGAGCCTCGGTGGTCGGTCAAGAAAATTAGTAGTTTTCGCCATCCCTATTTTCTATATGTGTTGGCAGAAATTGATTTCTCTAGTCTAATTTTCTCTAGATATCTTATCACAAGCGGCTCTCTCTGTTGTGTTCTTATGAGTATACGTGTGTGTGTGTGTGTGTGCACTCTCTGCATAGTGTTCTTACGAGTATACATTCATATGAGTGTACATGGAGGGACAATCCGCTAATGCGTAATGGTCTGTTTGTGGTCATTTTGGTGTGTGTGTGTATGTGTGTATCAATGTGTGGAGAGAGTATGTGTGTGAGAGTGTAACAATGTGTTGTTGTTGAGAGGGGTAGAGTGTGGGAGAGTAAAGCCAACACCTGTGTGTCCATCTGCCTTTCCCCCCTCACCCACACACACACACACACACACACACACACACACACACACACACACTCACTCAGTCCTGTGAGTTCTGCTCCAGTGACACACTCCCCGCGCTGACAAAGAGTGTGTTTGAATGTGTGAGGAAGTACAGATTACAGAAGGCTCTTCTTCCTCTTCTCCGATCTCTCTGTCCCTCTCTATCTCTCCTTCTCCCTCTTTCTCTCTCTTTCTTTCCCTCTTTCTCTCTCTCTCTCTCAGACCAGAGGTGATTCAGAAACAGATTCCATGGTTATGCAACCCTCTCCTGTTGACATGCATGTCATTCACAATTGGTCATGTCCGGCAGTCTTTTACACACACACACACACACACACACACACACACACACACACGCACACACACACACACACACTCACACGGAAAATACATACAGGATACAGGCCTAAACATCCGTGCACAAGCAATTCATCCCATGTGGAAGAGTCTTACTGAGATGCATACTGTGCACACATCCTAATCAGTTTATAGTGTACAAACACACACACACACACACACACACACACACTGCTAGTGCAGCCTATGGAGAATACCACAACCGTAAGCCTGTACACTCACATGTTCCCTCACTTTCTCACACATGTATGCGCGCACACACACACACACACACACTGACACACACACACACACACACTGACACACACACACACACACACACACACACTCCCATGCTGTGCTGTCGGAGTTTGTTCTCCGAGGCTCCAGCAGGCGGTTACAGTGGCAGACCCGTGACCGCCCCCTCTGGGTGCCATGGCAACCAGTGACTGATGGCGCCGTCAGACAGCCAATGACATTGAGTACAGTAGAGGTGACAGAACGCGATCTGGAGGCAAATTGAAAACAGAAGTGTGTGTGTGTGTGTGTGTGTGTGTGTTTGTACACTTGTGTTTGTGCCTCTCTGCCTTTCTACACTTTAGGCTGTCTACATTTTTATCAGAGTTGGGTGTGTGTGTGTGAGTGTGTGTGAGGGATGGCGAGAAAAACCCATGCTGGTTTGGAATGTGCCAGAACGTTGTGGCCAGTTTTCTGTCATTTCTAATTTGATCTTTCAGGAAAAAAAACAAACCCGAAGTCACTTCCCTCAGATGTCTAGATTTCCCATGTTGAGTGTGTGGAATGCTGGTGATGCAGCCTGTTGTTGTGAACTTGGTTGTTTTGTAGCAACTTAACTGTGATTTGAAGACTGAAGCCATTTGGGCCCAGAGGTGAAACAGGGAGTGAAATTGTTGTCGGTTTGTGGTATTCGGGTGTGTGTGAAGTGTAGTGTGTTTTTGTATTTTGTATTTTATGCAAGCTGTGTGTGTGTGTGTGTGTGTGTGTGTGTGTGTGTGTGTGTGTGTGTCTGTGTGTGTGTAGCTAGCTAGCTAGCATACGAAAGCACACACACAGCAACTGCACAGGCATTGCGGCTGAAAGGGCTCTTGACCACCAGTGACTAACTATTACAGTACAGCGTTATGAAACAGCTTTGCAAGACACACACAGTAGCACACACATTCAGACGTGTGTGTGTGTGTGCGCGCGCATCTGGTATGTGGTCAGACATGCGTTCTCTTTACACCTCTTTAAACTCTAGTTGTTGTTATTTTGGTGAGGTATTCTTAACTTGGCTTCTATGAAACTCCTGAGTCACTGTCCTGAAATAGCCATTCAAAAATAAACAAACTTTACTCAGCGAAGCCCTAATTTTCAGACATCTCTCACGCACACACACACACACACACACGCACACACACACACACACACACACACACACACACACACACACACACACACACACACACACACACACACCTAACTCAGCGAAGCCCTAATTTTCTATTTAATATTTTTAGGTTTCACCTCAGACATCGCAGACATGTATAGCTGTACTATACCTACTGTATACATGATTCATTATTACCACCAACACACACACACACACACACACACTTCCATGTAGAGATAAACATCCATCTCCGTGGCACTGAGAGTGTGTTAAGGGCGTTTGTTTTTGGGGCGGTGTTCCCTATTCTTGTCGGGTCGTTGAACCTTCCGCCAGCTTTTGACCCCGACTGTTTACTCGCCGGCCTAATCATTAACACAGCTGAGGAGGAGCAGGTGAAGGACGAGCGTCCGACACACACACACACACACACCAGAGTGCACGTGTGTCGTCCTAGACACACACACACACACACAGTGCAATTGTGTCGTCCTGGGCACACTAACACACTCACACACCAGAGTGCAATTGTGTCGTCCTGGGCACACAAACACACACACACACACACCAGAGTGCACGTGTGTCGTCCTAGACACGCACACACACACACACACACACACACACACACACACACACACACACACACACACACGTGGGGCCTGGGTGCAGAGACGCCCTGTAAGGATTTGCCAGACGGTTCCATTTACCATCAGTCATCCCCCAGAAAATCTATGAGTGTGTGTGTGTGTTTGTTTGCTTGCTTCCTTCAAAGCCTGAATAAACAGTCTGTCTTCTCAAGGGACATTTCTTCTCTCTCCTTTTTTAGGATTCCCTCAAGGCTTCCTGTGAGTGTGTGTGTGTGTGTGTGTGTGTGTGTGTGTATGAGAGAGAGACAGTATCGAAACTGCTTACTTGCCGAATCGCTGCAGCTATTTGTACTTTTGGCTCTTTGACGACGCGGAACAAACATAGACTTTGTTTTGAGGCTCTAAAAATACAGCAGCCGCCACGACATTCACAAGCCACCCACTCACATGCGCTCACAAAAAAACGTGATGCTTTGATTTTTCCGGCAGTGTTGAAATTATTTCTAGTTCTCATTCTTGACTTGTCTTTGACATTTGACCCACCCGACTGTCTACAAAGTAGCCTATTGACCTGGCCTTACAACAAAACATTACAACGCAAACTGTAACACCCCAAAGAAAACGAAACACTTTGACACCCGAAGGCAGTGACATTATATGATTTATTTTATGATGTTGATATTTATTTTTATGTTTACAGTTATATTATAGCAGATGGTTTTGTCCAAAGTGATTTAGAATGACATTAATACATTGACACTAAAATTAACAGTTTAAAGTAAAGGCACATTGGAAATCAATATTTTTAACAGAATAAACGGAATTCAACGGAATAATATCGAATAATAATGATTGTGATGTCACAATCAATGCCCTCTGACATCAGCGTTTAACCTCTGACCTTTGACCTCTCCTGTGCTCAGGTGTATGTGGAGTTTGATGACCTGGAGTGGGAGAAGCGCGAGTGGGTGAAGGTGTACGAGGACTTCCGGATCTTTCTGGTCGAGCACCAGCTGGTGTGGGCCAAGCGTCGCGAGGGACCCCAACTGCAGTCGGCTAAAGCCAAGCCTGTCCAGTGGCCTGCACTGGTGAGTGGCGTTTACACACACACACACACACACACACACGGAAACACATACACTCATGTCCAGTGGCCTGCACTGGTGAGTCGGGTTTATGTACACACACACACACACACACACACACTCTCTCTCTAATTCAACACACACACTGACACACAGTACACACACACACAAACACAGACCCTCATGTCCAGTGGCCTGCACTGTGATACCTATTTGATACAAAAGTTTTCATTCCTTTTTTAAGCTGCATTCATTCAAGTGGCATAAATCTAACAAAAGCACAGACTCAGCACCAGCACCCTATGTGTGCTTTTAAAGAAAGTTTAAAAGCAATTTTTTCATTACTCATCTTGCCAACTGTTGTCATCGACCCAGATACATGTACACACACTCAGCTGTGGATGGACATGTTGTCCTGTGAAAAATACTTCTACAGACACACACACACACACACACACACACACACACACACACACACACACACACACACACAGAGTAATGTCCAGGGATCTGAAAAATACATACTGTACACTGTACATTACATATGTATGCATATACATATTGGTCCATGATTCACATGATATACAATGCACACATTTATAGAGACACATACACACACACACACACACACACGTGTGAAATTGCATTCAGTTAGTGTTAAGTATGACTCACAAACAAAGAAACATTCACATAAGTGTCATTCACGACATTCACGTAAGTGTCACATACGAAGCATGCACATGGTTTACGCTCGCACACACACACACACACACGCGTGCAGATATTCTCTTTCTGTGAAACTGTGATTTGTCGATGGACACATGCACCACTTTCTGCCTGCTGGGGCTCAAAATGGCGTGTGTGTGTGTGTGTGTGTGTGCGAGCGAGCGAGCGAGAACGGGCATGTGAGTGAATCAGTCGGAGAATTAAAGAGGGAATGAAACGAGGCATTCCGGACATTGGATCTGTTTGGAAGTCCGCTTTATTGGGATCTCCGGAGAACAATTCCTTTGCTTTTGGAGGGGCGGATGTGTTAGTGGCTAAAACAGGAAGGATAGATGTGTGTGTGTGTGTGTGTGTGTGTGTGTGTGTCCAAGTAACAGGGGGAGTGTAAATGTTTAACAATGCAGTGCCATACTCGCTCTCACTCCCTGATGCGCACACACACACACTCACACACACACTCACACCCTTACCCTTCTCTCTCCCTGATGAGGGAGCATTGGCGGGCGCGTTGCTGGGGAGATGTGTGCTGTATTTTGATTATGTAACAGGCGGCCAGAACAGAGCCATCTGGCACACACACACACACACACGCACAC
>NC_085015.1:5937533-5942533 GCF_963854185.1 Sardina pilchardus | reverse complement strand
CTGCAACTCCCTCTGCCCTCGGCCCTGTGTGATGGATTTCCCAGCTGAGCCACACACACACACACACACACACACACACACACACACACACACACACACACACACACACACACACACACACACGTGCGCGCATACATATCACTCAGGCCTGATATCAGTTCCTCTCATAGGACTTGGTGTGTGTGTGTTTCACGTGAGAATATGTGTGTGTGTATAGTGTAACTGTGTAAGTGAGTGTGTGTGTGTGTGTTGGGGAAGCTGTGTGTGTGAGCGTTGTGTTTATGTGTGTGTGTGCAATCATCTCCGTCTGGGTTCTGGTGAAGGCGGCGCTCTTTAAACATATTAGTCATGAAAACCGCTGCCCAGACTTTCTCAAGCCTCTCGCTCTCTCTCTCTCTCTCTATCCTTCCTGCTCTCTCTCTCTTTCTCTCTCCTGCTCTCTCACTCATATGTCTCTCTCTCTCTCTCTCTCCCTTCTCTCTCTCTCTCTCTCTCTCCTTCCTGCTTATAAACAAGGCTACTTGAACTGAGCCCAAACTCGGGGCCTCTATTTCTGACTCCCTCGGTTTCTCCTTAACTCCTTAAGTGACACACACACACACACACACACACACACACACACACACACACTCCTCAACTCCTTAACAGTGTAACACACACACACACACACACACACACACTCCCCAACTCCTTAACAGCGTCATGTCACCGTGACATCCAGGAATTCGACCCCAGCGGAGCCTCAAGTCTTAATCCACTCCTCCGTCCTTTCCTCCTTTCCTCACTGTGTGTGTGTGTGTGTGTGTGTGTACACTCCTCCGTCCTTTCCTCACTCAGCTCCCGTAAAACACGTCTCCCCCGGTGTCCCATTCCCGGGAATCTGGCGCACCGTGACGCATTGCCGTCTCACGGACGGTCGTTGTGTGGGAATTTGGGAAAAGTCTCTCTTCGGAGCCAGACGGTGTGCGGCGGTCTCACCATCTTGGTATTATTATGATTATTATTATCTCGGTTTACGCCACTTGTGACGTTCGTACGGAAATATCTCCTCAGCGTCAGCGCGTTGTATCGTCTGTGAATAATGGGAAAACGGGAATTGGGAGTCACACTTCGGGAACTCTTCTGTCAGCTGCTGTGTGTGTGTGTGTGTGTGTGATTACTCCGTTGAATCAGGATATGTTTTAATGTGTATCTTCGTAATCTGTGGAATACTAGTTGAAGTGTGTGTGTGTGTGTGTCTTTGCTCTCTAGTGCGTCAGTCGAACGTGATGAGGCGGCCACATGGTCATGCACAAGCGAAAGTGTGTTGGCAGCACCAGACATACACACACACTCTCACACACACAGAGCCTTTTCTCTCTCAAATTCACCCTTTTTTTGCACATGACAACCATACCCTACACACACACACACACACGCGCACACACACGCGCACACACACAGACACACACACACAGACACACACACACACAGCTAGTCCATTACACTGGGCTTCTTGCCCAGACGGAGGGAGTGTTGCCTGCTGAAGCAGTTGCATTACCATAAAGATGAAGGACTTTTTCCCCCCTAAGAGTGTGAGTGTGTGTGTGTGTGTGTAAGAGAGAGGGGGGGGGGGGGTAGAAAGAGAGAGTGTGTGTGACTGGCAGTGAGTGATTATGTATGTGTCATCATTATTAAATCCCAGCGCAACGAATGCGTCAAAGAAATCAGTCGGAACACTGGAGAGCCGGTTGCTTAGCGCTATGGACTGTCCGCTGGTGATAGCTGTAATGTGGGTTAGTCGGCAGGGGTGACTAAAACATAATAAATGGTGTGGCTTTGTTATGCATCAAGATGGACCCTCCGTTTACAGTCCCAGACACAGCTTTGTTGTACTAATATTAGTGCATCAGTCAGGCTATGACTCAGGGGTGTTGCAACAGCGGAGGCAATTGCCCCTATTGCCCCCCCCCCAAAGGACAGTTGATTACGTTGTTGATGGTCTGCTGAGAGCCTCAGTATGCAATAGTTTGACCTTCATAGCCGTATTGTGCAGTGCTGCATTGCTGTGAAACACGTTGGCTAGGCTACACGCGTGTGTTATCTTTCGTAATCAAGGCAGCCTATGAAGACTGTGTGTGCTGCAATGGGTTGAAGCTAGGAATGTAGAGATAAATATAAATGCTATTTTTGTGTTTGATATAGCGGCGATGTAAATGTTATGTATTTAACAGACTGTAGTTTATGTCATGTCGTTGCTATGAGAGAGCCTGTTAATGTCAACTGTGCAATGTGCTCATCACGTCGACATGAAATTATGGTGCGTGAGAAACTGTAAAGAGCCTCGTGTGTGTGTGTGTGTGTGTGAGAGAGAGAGAGAGAGAGAGAGTGAGAGCGCAGAAACAGATGTGTGTGTCGTTTGTCAGCATGGGCCGCAGACCTGTCAGACAGTGGCGGTGAGATTTGAGCCGTCGGCAGAGCCGGGTGAAACCGGAGCCGGCGAGATGGAGTCTGGACTCCCATGACCTCTCCTGTACTCTGAGAGAGAGAGGGAGAGAGGGAGAGGGAGAGGGAGAGAGAGGGAGAGAGAGGGAGAGAGAGGGAGAGAGAGGGAGAGAGAGGGAGAGAGAGGGAGAGAGAGGGATAGAGGGAGAGGGAGAGAGAGAGAGAGAGACAGACAAGCATGAAGGGAAAGAATTAAGCACAAAGTGAATTTCAAAGGGGCAGAAGGAAGGGTGAGATATGAGGGATGGGGGGATAGAGAGTAGATTGAAGAGGAAAAGAGGCAAAATATAGTGTAGAAGGATAACAACATGAAGAAAAGAATAAACTATTTTAATATTGTATGTATGTATGTGTATGTGTGTACTGTATGTATGTGTGTATGTACCTTATGTTGTATGTGTGTATGAATGTAGGAACCGTATGTGTGTATGTGTGTAGGAACCGTATGTGTGTATGTATATATAATATACAGATAGAGTGAGCGAGGGAGAGTCATAGCAGTCGCAGCACAGCCTTTGTGTAACCTCTCTGCCATTGTTTTCCCCCCTGTCTTCCTGTCCCCTCCTCTTTCCTCTCGCTGCACTAGAGGAAGTGATCACACCCCAGAGGAAGTGAAGCCACTGTGGGCTTCCTGTTCCTCTCCTCCGTGTCCTCTGTGTGAGGGGGGGGGGGTTGTGGGGGGGGGGGGGGGTTGTGGGCGGCCATGCACACGGGTCTGTGGCCGGGGTGGTCATATCGCCACAGCATCTTGCAACGTTCTTACTATAGATGTAATAGTACACAGACACACACACACACACACACACACACTCACAGCCACACACACACACACATCCACGGCCGTTAACAAAGCTGGGGTGGTCATATCGGCAAAGAATCTTGCTTGTGACGTCCTCAGTATAGATGTAATGGTGTACAAAAAAACACACACACACACACACGGCCTGTGCCTACTTCCCTTTTCTTATGTGGCGAGGCCTCCTGGTGGGCCCCCTTCATCTTGGGTTTATTTATAGAGAGTGGCAGTGTGCAACAACTACTCCTGTCCACACACACACACACACACACACACACACACACACATGGACACATGGACACACGGACACACGGACACAGACACATGGACACACACACACCCACCGACACACACCCACACACACACACACACACACACACACACACACACACACATACACACACCATCCTTTTAAGATCCAGATCCAGCATACAGTATTTCCCAGTTGTGGAGCACATTACTACTACTGTACATGTTCAAGCTGTGTTCCAACTTGTAATATGTGCATTAAAGTGTCTGTCCCAAATCAATTGATCCAAAATACTAGTACTTATCGTAATTTCCCGACTATTAGCCGCGACTTATACATTGATTTCGCAAAATTTCTTCAGCTATGAGGTAAATATACGGGGACAGTTAATATGATATCAATAAATATGGTTTTATTTCTTTTAACTAACATAAAACACTGTCCTGCGACTTATACACAATGCGGCTTATATGCAGGAAATGACTGTGTTACGCCCAAATGTAAGATGAGCGCAGAGAAGCCATGTTCTATAGAGGACCACGTGAGGATTGCCCCGTTCAGGCCATGTTCTATAGAGAACCGCGTGAGGATTGCCCCGTTCAGGCCATGTTCTATAGAGAACCACGTGAGGATTGCCCCGTTCAGGCCATGTTCTATAGAGAACCACGTGAGGATTGCCCCGTTCAGGCCATGTTCTATAGAGAACCACGTGAGGATTGCCCCGTTCAGGCCATGTTCTATAGAGAACCACGTGAGGATTGCCCCGTTCAGGCCATGTTCTATAGAGAACCACGTGAGGATTGCCCCGTTCAGGCCATGTTCTATAGAGAACCACGTGAGGATTGCCCCGTTCAGGCCATGTTCTATAGAGAACCACGTGAGGATTGCCCCGTTCAGGCCATGTTCTATAGAGAACCACGTGAGGATTGCCCCGTTCAGGCCATGTTCTATAGAGAACCACGTGAGGATTGCCCCGTTCAGGCCATGTTCTATAGAGAACCACGTGAGGATTGCCCCGTTCAGGCCATGTTCTATAGAGAACCACGTGAGGATTGCCCCGTTCAGGCCATGTTCTATAGAGAACCACGTGAGGATTGCCCCGTTCAGGCCATGTTCTATAGAGAACCACGTGAGGATTGCCCCGTTCAGGCCATGTTCTATAGAGAACCGCGTGAGGATTGCCCGTTCAGGCCATGTTCTATAGAGAACCATGTGAGGATTGCCCGTTCAGGCCATGTTCTATAGAGAACCATGTGAGGATTGCCCGTTCAGGCCATGTTCTATAGAGAACCATGTGAGGATTGCCCCGTTCAGGCCATGTTCTATAGAGAACCGCGTGAGGATTGCCCCGTTCAGCGGCTTTAGGCTGCAGCCCAAAACCAGAGTGGCGTAGCAGTTCCCCCAGGAGTCAGTGTCAGGACGGGACAGCCTCTCGTTCCCTGTGTTTTCAGTCATGGAGAATATCTCCTG
>NC_085015.1:5930033-5932533 GCF_963854185.1 Sardina pilchardus | reverse complement strand
GGCCCGTGTGTGTGTGTGTGTGTGTGTGTGTGTGTGTGTGTGTGTGTGTGTCAGCGAGAGAGAGAGAGAGGGTCATCTGTGTGCTTTTTTTGGGGTCCAAATTCTTTGCGTGTGACTTGGGTTTCTTTAGTATTGGTGTGTGTGTGAGATTCCTTCTTGAGAGAGAGGGGGGAAGGTTCCGGAACTGAAGTGTGGGGCGTGCCTTAAAGCCGCTCTAATGGACGACTGCCCGTCCTTGCGCCTACTGTGTGTGTGTGTACCTGTGCCTACTTTGTGTGTGTGTGTGTGTGTGTGTGCCCCTGCGCCTACTTTGTGTGTGTGTGTGTGTGTGTGTGTGTGTGTGTCTCTGCGCCTACTTTGTGTGTGTGTGTGTGTGTGTGTCTCTGCGCCTACTTTGTGTGTGTGTGTGTGTGTGTGTGTGTCTCTGTGCCTACTTTGTGTGTGTGTGTGTGTGTGTGTCTCTGCGCCTACTTTGTGTGTGTGTGTGTGTGTTTGTCTCTGCGCCCCCTGCTCACGATGGTGCTGTGCCACTGCCTCGCAAACACGTTATTTGGCAGCCGTGGCAACGCACTCGTCCTAATTCTGTGGCTTTCATGTTGGAGGCCCCTCGGCTACAGGGAAGCTCTCTCTCTCTGTGTGTGTGTGTGTGTGTGTGTGTGTGTGTGTGTGGATTACCAGTAAGCTGAAGCCTCATTTTCTATAGGCTCAATCTCAGCCAAATCATTGCACAAAAAAAAAAAAAGAAATAAAAAAAGCGTTATCTTTTTCTGTGAGTGTTCCTATAGTCCTGTTTGTGTACTGAGAGGTTAGTGAAGGCTGCCTTGCATGTTTTTTATTTCTCTCTTTTTTTTATTATTCCCTTCGACTCTCCCCATTGTGCCGCCGTGCCCCCCCCCCCCCGCCCCCCCCCCCCCACCAGTTATTGGGCTGGGCGTGTTGCGTAATACCCTGGCAGGCCCTGGCACAGAATAATACAGCCTTTGATATTGGAGTCTGGCATATTGGCAGTCCAGGAGGGAGGGAGGGAAGGAGGGAGGGAGCTTCTTTTTCTTTTTTTCCCTCTCTCCGTTTCTGTGGAGAGAGCCGCCCTGGGTTTTCCTCAGACGTGTGTTTGTAGGAGCCCTGTGTGTGTGTGTGTGTGTGTGTGTGTGTGTGTGTGTGTGTGTGTGTGTGTGTGTGTGTGTGTGTGTGTGTGTGTGTGTGTGTGTGTGTGTGTGTGTGTGTGTGTGTGTGTGTGTGTGTGTGTGTGTGTGTGTGTGTGTGTGTGTGTGTGTGTGTGTGTGTGTGTGTGTGTGTGTGTGTGTGTGTGTGTGTGTGTGTGAGAGAGAGAGAACTCCCCATGGCTCTCTAGGTGTGTGTGTGTGTGTGAGAAAGAATACCTAATGGCTCTCTAGGTAGGTGTGTGTGTGTGTGTTTGTGTGTGTGTGAGCGACAGAGATATAGAGAGAGCACCCCATGACTCTGAAAAAGAGGAAATGGAGTGACTGTGACATTCTTTGTGTGTGTGTGTGTGTGTGTGTGTGTGTGTGTGTGTGTGTGTGTGTGTGTGTGTGTGTATGCACACGCATATTGAAGATGAAGGAAAACAAGATAAAGAGAGGGAGGGATGGAAGGAACGAGGGAGGGGAGGAAAAGAAGGCCAACATGTTCTCTCGCTAACATGCTAGAGCCACACACACACACACACACACACACTCACACACACACACACACACGAGGGCCAACATGTTCCCCATTTCTCTCGCTAGCACACTGGAGCCGTGCTTGTGGAAGCGGCTAGCCTGTTTGTTATTGCTGTGGTTCGGCTGGGCTTTAAATAAATCAAGAAGTGGCCATTTAAAGTTTAGGGGCCAAAGCTGTGGTATGGTCTCTCTGGAGTCAGAGACTCCATTTGAGAGAGAGAGAGAGAGAGAGAGAGAGAGAGAGAGAAAACAAGTGTGAGGATGATAAAAAAAAAGAGTGGGATGGAGTAGGAGGTTGAGTAGGAAGAGAAATGGAATATGAGAGAGAGAGAGAGAGAGGTATGGAGGATGAGAAGGTGAGAGATGAAAGAAGAGAAAGAGAAGAGAGGGAATTGAGAGAGAGGGAGAGAAGGAGGGAGGGAAGGAGAGCGAGAAAGAGAGAGAAGGGTATGGAGCAGGAGGAGGAGGAGAAAGTAAGGGATGGAATAAGAAAAACAGAAGAGAGTGGGGGAGAGAGAGGGAGGGAGGGATGGAAAGAGAGAGATGGATGGAGAGAGAGAGAGAGAGAGAGAGGGAGGGATGAAAAGAGAGAAAGATGGATGGCGAGAGAGAGAGTGAGAGCAAGCGAAAGAGGAACAGGATAAAGAGGGAGGGATGGAAAGAGAGAGATGGATGGAGAGAGAGAGAGAGAGAGAGAGAGCGAGCGAGCGCAAAAGGCTGGCGCTGTCTGAAAATAGCGTGTTCTCAGAATGGTGTTTAGCGCGGCGGCGGCGGCAGCAGTGGCGGCTCTAGCGGCTCCAGCTCCTGCGCTGCATTAT
>NC_085015.1:5922533-5925033 GCF_963854185.1 Sardina pilchardus | reverse complement strand
GGGGGGGGGGGGGGAACGAGGCGAGTGATATAGATAAGAGACGTGACGCAGCAGCGACTCTAGACAGGGACGAGCCACTCAGCATATCCTGATACAGCTACCCTCGTGATGACAGACAGACAGACAGACAGACAGACAGACAGAGCTGGAGAGAAAGACAGACAGACAGACAGACAGAGCTGGACAGACAGACAGACAGACACATGAAGAGACAGACAGTCTGGAAGATGAAGAGACAGACATGGAGCACAGACAGGGAGACAGATGGAGGGATAGACAGGAAGACATACAAACAGATGGATGGAGGGAGAGACAAAATAGACAGGAAGACAGACAGACAGATGGAGGCACAGGAAGACAGACAGACAGGCAGACAAACAGGCAGACAGACAGGCAGGTAGACCGGCAGGAAGACAGGCAGACAGATGGAGGCACAGGAACACAGACAGACATATGAACAGATGGATAGACAGACAGACAGATGGATAGACAGGCAGGCAGACAGACAGACAGGCAGACAGACAGACAGACAGACAGGAAGACGTGCAGACAGACCCATCAGTGTGTGCCCTGCAGCACTCAGCAGTCAGCACTAATGCCCCTTCAGCTGCAGCAGCACAGCAGCCCTCCGCACACGCAACACACCAGCGGGATCAGGAGCCCACCATGTGCTGAGGGCTCTGTGTGTGTGTGTGTGTGTGTGTGTGTGTGTGTGTGTGTGACAGCACTGTTCCTAGGGAACAAAGACACTATCTGTTCTCGCCTCTTTTCTCTCTCTCTCTCTCTCTCTCCTTTTCTCTCCATCTCTTTCTTCCTCTGCCCCCCTCTCTCTCTCTCTCTCTCTCTTTTCATATTTCTCCCTTAATGGCTGAGAGCGTCTGGCACAAAGAGACCCACGTCAGCAGTCCCCGGTCAGTGACGACCGAGCGTGTGTGTGTGTGTGTGTGTGTGTACGAGGGGGGCATGACCGTGGCGTAGAGTGCTTCCGTCACTCTCTCTTTCAGGCGCCGTGACCCCTCACTTCCTCTCCTCCTCGTAATGGAAGAGGACGGGAACAAAGGCTGGGGTGATGCAGACGGCCGCAGACAGGAGTGTGTGTGTGTGTGTGTGTGTGTGTCTGTGTGTCTGTGTGTCTGTGTGCGTGCGTGCGTGTGTGTGTGTGTGTGTGGAGGGGAGGGGAGGGTTTCCTGTTGCTGTTTTATTATTATTATTATTTTGTGTTTTAAATGCATCGTAGCTATTTGTTTCCAGTGCTGGTCTCTGCATTGTTTTCTTTTTGATAGAGAAAAAATATGGTAGTGGATATTACCAAAGGCTGTATGCAGTACTCCCTTTTCTCTCTCTCTCTCACTCACTCCCTCTCTCATACACACACACACACACACACACACTTGCTGTCTGTCAGTAAGATGCATGCTTTAATATGAAAATGCACTCTCACACAAAGGCAAATACAAGCTCTTGTGTCGAGGCAGACACACAGATACTTTGCAAACATATTCATTGGGGGCCATAAACAAATCCAGCAGATTGCCATCGCGCCACCATGGTACACTCATGCAGCCGTGGGTAGAGGCACAGACAAAGATACAAATGGAGGCACACACACACACACACACACACACTCACTCATACACACACACTTACTCACTCATACAGACATGCACACATGCACACACACACACACACACACTCATACACACTCACTCACTCATGCACACACACATGCACACACACACACACACACACACGCACACAGAGGCTGAGATGAGCTGAATTATCTGCACTCTCCTGTGTGCTGCTACCTGCGTGATGGTGCTGCAAAGTAGGGATGAGCCCTCACATGGGCAGGCTTGTGTGTGTGTGTGTGTGTGTGTGTGTGTGTGTGTGTGTGTGTGTGTGTGTGTGTGTGTGTGTGTGTGTGTGTGTGTGTGTGTGTGTGTGTGTGTGTGTGTGTGTGTGTGTGTGTGTGTGTGTGTGTGTGTGTGTGTGTGTGTGTGTGTGTGTGTGTGTGTGTGTGTGTGTGTGTGTGTGTGTGTGTGTGTGTGTGTGTGTGTGTGTGTGTGTGTGTGTGTGTGTGTGTGTGCCAGACATCACAGCAGGAGGTGAAGCCGCTCGCTCTGCTTTGTGTGTGTGTGTGTGTGCCGTAGTCAGAGGGAGAGGGAGAGGAAGATTCTCTCATCTTCCTCCTCTGCTGCCATTTGTGGCCACCATTTCATGTGCCGACTCTGCCGTGAAATGAGAAAAAAGATGGTCAGTTGCCACCGGCATAATTATTGTTGGGATTTGTTTGTGTGTGTGTGTGTGTGTGTGTGTGTGAGTTTATGTCTTTGTGTGTGTGTGTGTGTGTGTGTGTAGCAGGCAGGCTTTAATCTTCAGTTGAACGGCAGATGGACGGGGAAGAATTACAGTAGGTTTCTGATCTGGTGTGTGTATGTGTGTGTGTGTGTGACGCTAATGGGGGGAATCCTAGGTCAGCAGTCGTAGACAGACGCCAGGG
>NC_085015.1:5910033-5920033 GCF_963854185.1 Sardina pilchardus | reverse complement strand
GCAAACGATACGGCTCGTGCGTAACAGGGAGTGCAATGGCACACTGTTAACCAAAGTGGCCATTTTGCATAGAGGAACGGAAAGTACAGTGCACCCATTCGATTGTGAGACCGCAGTGGAGATTACAGTGCTACTCTGTGTGTGTGTGTGTGTGAGAGAGAGGGAATGTCCCCACAAATCTCTCTCACACAAACACCACACACACAGACACACACACACACACACACACACACACACATATACTCATGCTCACAATCTCTTACACTATACGCACGTCGTCTTTCACATGCAAACACACACATACAATCTCTCACACTATACACACATGCTGTCTTTCACATAGACACACACACACACACACACACACACACATTCCTCCAGGCCAGTTGTGCCTTGGCCTCACACAGCTGGGGTTTTATGCTTGGCTATATTTTCACTGTAAGAGAGCTCTCCTTTGGGACCTCTCACGGGCACGCTCAGGTAGACACACACACACACACACCAACACACATACACTTACACACACACACACACACACACACACACACACACACACACACACACTGACAGCATAGGCCATTCCTGAAACCCTTGCATGGAATGTGGGTGTTTGTGTGAGTGAGTGGGGGCTGGGTGTGCTATTTGTGGAGAGAACAGGAACCATGGCAAATATCAGTTTGGGAGCCTTCCACCTTGCAGCAGAAGCAAAGAATGTGCATCTTGGGGTACTGTATGAGCATTTTGGGGTGTGGCGTGGATTATATGATGGATTATATGCTGGTTCATTCAGAGCATTTTTAGGGTGTGGTGTGGATTATATGATGGATTATATGCTAGTTCATTCAGAGCATTTTGGGGTGTGGTGTGTATTATATGATGGATTATATGCTGGTTCATTCACAGCTTTGTGCCACTGAATACCAATTAGTAATTAGTGCATGTTTCTGTGATGTTCTTTTTCGATAGTAGTTGGTAAATAATATCTTAACCAACACACAATCTGTGTATCGGGGTTCTCAAGTTTGTGTTAATGTCCATGCTTTTGTGTGTGTGTGTGTGTGTAATATGTGTATGTGCCGTTCACCCTTCTCCTCACATTCTGTTAGACCCCTCCACCCCCCCTCTCTCTTTCTCCCTCCCTCTCCCTCTCTCTCTCCCTCTCTCTCTCTCTATCCCTCTCTCTCTCTCTCTCTCTCTCTCCCTCTCTCTATCCCTCTCTCCCTTGCGCTACTTCCTCCAGCATGTAGTCTCTCATCATGTTGCTCCTCTCTGTGCTGTCTAACCCCTGAGGGTCCCCGGTGGCTGAGGACGGTCCAAGGGGACGGGCGGGGAGAGCTACCCCAGATTCATCAGCCCTGTGTGGGGAGAGCGCAGAGCGCAGGCCCCCGGGGGGCCTCTGGAGCCTGGAGCTGGAGCTGGAGTTATTACCAGCCAGTGGAGAACTGCTGCTGCTGCTGATGCTGCTGATGCAATGACCTGCTATGCATGGGAAACTAGAGATGGTGCATTGATGACACACACACACACACACACACACTACACACACACACACTACACACACACACACACACACACACACACACACACATGCATACATATACACACACACACACACACACACATACATGCATACTGTACATATACACACACACATACAGTACACATACTGTACGCACAGTCGCATCAACACATATTCATGCTAATTTTGCAAACAGCAACTCACGCATATAACCACATAGATATGTACACACACACACACACACACACACACACACACACACACACACACATGCATTTACTAGCATTGACGTGCACATACTGTATGCACACACACACACACATATGCGCACACACACACACACACACACACACACACACACACACACACACACACACGCATTTACTAGCATTGACGTGCACATACAGTATGCACACACACACACACACACACACACACACACACACACACACACACTGAGATGCGGCAGTGCCATGAGGCTGCTGGGTAGAGCCGCGGCTGCTCTCCCACGCGCTGTCGGAGGCGGCGTGTTATCTGAGCGCCGCCGAACTCACAAGAAAGGAGGAGAAATGTCAGGAGCGGCATTATGGGATGTGCCGCCGCAGCGTCGAGATAGCAACCAAACAAACGGAGGAGAGCGCTGTGATCTGTACAGCTTTGGCAGCCTCTTTCTCCTCCTCTCTTCCTCCCTCATGCGTGCTCTCTCGCTCTCTCTCTCTCTCTTCCTCTTTTCCTCCCTCTCTCATGCTCTTTCTCTTCTTTCTTCTTTCTCTTCTTCTCTCTGGCTCTTGCTCCCTCCCTCTCCTCCCTCTCCCTTTCTCTTTCTCCT
Source organism: Sardina pilchardus (assembly GCF_963854185.1). Taxonomy (NCBI): domain Eukaryota; kingdom Metazoa; phylum Chordata; class Actinopteri; order Clupeiformes; family Clupeidae; genus Sardina; species Sardina pilchardus. Next base: position 5,917,685 of record NC_085015.1, on the reverse strand, counting down.
CCTCTCTTCCTCCCTCTCTCACGCTCTCTCTCTCTCTCTCACTCTCCCTTTCTCTTTCTCTCACTCCTTCCTCCTCCTCTCTCCCTTGGATTTCCCTCTTTTTCTCTCTCGTTCTTGCTCTTTCTTTTCTTTTTTTGACGGGTCTTTCTTTTTCTCTCCTCTCTCTCCCCTCGTTCCTCAGATTTGTGTGTGTGTGTGTGTGTGTGTGTGTGTGTGTGTGTGTGTGTGTGTGTGTGTGTGTGTGTGTGTGTGAAAAGAGGCTTTGATCATGGCGGTGCAGGCTGGGCTGTTTGAGCATGACAGCTGGGATGCCAAGAACGGAGTGGCGCAGAGGAGACACACACACACACACACACACACACACACACACACACACACACACACACACACGTGCCTACATACATTCACTTTCACTCTTTCTCACATACAGATGTACACACACACACACACACACACACACATTCACAAATTCTCTCACACATACACAGTGGCAGTCAGCTCTCTCAGCACACATCACTCACCTGCATCAGCTTCTGTTAGTTAAGTGTAGCAAAGACAGACACATGCACATCTCCCCCTCTCTCTCTCACACACACACACACACACACACACACACACACACACACACACACACACACACACACACACACACACACAGGCACCATGAATGCAAGGCAAAGGACTGAACACAATGTCTTGTGAATTCCTGCCTGGACCTGCATGTTATTCTCCACACACACACACACACACACATACACACACACACACACACACACACACACCTGGTCTCCTCTCCCCACTTTTAAATCTCCTTTCTTTGGTCGCCCCTCATTAACTCCCTTACTTCAACATGTAGTCTGTCTTTGTGTGTGTGTGTGTGTGTGTGTGTGTGTGTGTGTGTGTGTGTGTGTGTGTGTGTGTGTGTGTGTGTGTGTGTGTGTGTGTGTGTGTGTGTGTGTGTGTGTGTGTGTGTGTGTGTGTGTGTGTGTGTGTGTGTGTGTGTGTGTGTGTGTGTGTGTGTGTTTGTATCCTACTGAAGCACCCCTTAAAGCCATCTCTCTGCAGGTGATCATGATTGGGCGTGGTTGTTTCAGGTGGCCTAAGTAGAGATTTGGGTTCAGATACTGTAGCTCAGGGTTTGGATTGGAAGCTAGAAGTCGGAAGTACTCAATCACCCCCTCTATCTGTATGGGTCTTTTTTTCTCCCTATACATCCTCTCGTATCTCTGTATCAGTCCATTCTCTCACTCTTTTTTCTCCCTATACCTCCTCTCGTATCTCTCTGTATCAGTCCATTCTCTCACTCTTTTTTCTCCCTATACCTCCTCTCGTATCTCACTGTATCAGTCCATTCTCTCACTCTTTCTCTCTGGCTTTATAAGGCCATGCCAACGGGTCATCCCCCTTTCTTCTCTTCTAGTGTTTCCGACTCTCTTCCTTCCTTTCATCTCTATCATCCCTCTCTCTCTCTCTCTCATCCCTCTCTCCCTGCTGTTGTGTTGTGTGGTGTTGTGTTGTGGTGCCAGGCCTGCTCTTGGGCTGGGTGGTGGTGAGTCATTGTGGAATGGGCTCGTGCTCCCTCCCCGCCACCTGTGATGGGAGGAGGATTAGTTGCACTTAAAACAGCACCTCCCTCTTCCTGCTAACACACGCCCCACTGCCCCCCCTCTCTCTCTCCCTCTCCCTCTCCCTCTCCCTCTCCCTCTCTCTCTCTCTCTCTCTCTCTCTCTCTCTCTCTTTCACACTCTCTCTCTCTCTTTCTCTGCGGGAGCCTCACTGATCTGCAGTGAGCACTCAGGCCAAACGCACAGGCAGCAACAGTAGCAACGGCAGCAGAAATAGAGGCACTAACAAGAGGAGAGAGAGAGAGAGGGAGGGAGGGAAGGAAGAGAGAACGGAGTGGGTGAGTAAGAGAAAAGGGAGGGAGAGAGGGAGGGAGGGTGTCTGCTTGGGGTCTGACTAGCTTCCTGGTGCATGCAGCTGTCCTGTTTCCCTGCTTTGGAACAAGCCAACACTTGTGTAACTAGCTGAGAAAAAGAGAGAGAAAGAGAGAGTGAGTGAGGGAGAGAGATAGTAAGAGAGTGAGAGATAGTGAGAGAGAGATAGAGCGAGTGAAAGAGAGAGAGAGAGAGAGAGAGAGAGAGAGAGAGAGAGCGAGAGAGTGAGATAGACGTGTGTAAGGGAAAGGGCAAGAAGAGGTTGTGGACATCTGTGTGAGAAAGTGAGAGAGAAGAAAATGTAGAGAGAAAGAGAGAGAAAGAAGGTTCTTTAGGGTTTCTGTGAGCCAGAGAGAGAGAGAGAGAGAGAGAGAGAGATGAAGTGAGTGGGTGTGTGAAAGGAAGAGGGAGAGCGACGGAAGAAGGGAGAGAGAGAGAGAGAGGGAGAGAGAGAGAGTTGATGACCCACTTCCAGACGGGCTGGAACACTCCAGTTCCACTGTGCTTGACGCTCGTCGTAACGTAACGTTCGCCTGCTCGTCCCGTCGCTCGCTCGACACGGATGATGACAAAGACTGAATAATCAACATCGTCCGCCCTTCACGGGAGACCAGGGACTCGGAAACAGAGAGAGAGACAGAAATAGAGAGAATAGAGAGAGAGAAAGGGAGAGAGGGAGAGAGAGAGAGAGAGAGAGAGAGAGGAGTCAGCTGCCTTCTCCTCCTTTTTTCCCTCTTATCCTCTTCGCCACAGTCTCTTGTTAGCTCTGCGGTAGCCTTTCCTATTTTTTTCCTCTCTTCCGTCGTGCTCTCTCCTTCCTCCTCCTCCTCCTCTTATCCTCCCCTCCCCTCCCCTCCTCTCTCCTCCTCCTCCCCGTTTCTCTGTCTCCCTCGTTCTCTCTGTCGTGTCGTCGGGCACTTCAGAGCCGTCTGACATGCGGCCAGAGGTCGGCCGAGGAGGCTTCCTCTTCAACGCCCGGCTCTCTCTTTAAGAAAAAAAAAAAACAACCGCATTGCTCTCCCCCGCTTTCTTTCTCTCTCTCTTTTTTTGTATCTCTGTTCCTCCCTTGTGTCCTCCTTCTCTTTCTTTCTCTCTCTCTCTCTCTTCCTCTCTTCTCTTTCTTTTCTCTTTTTTTTTCCGCTCCTGAGCAGACCGTGTACGTGCACCAGAAAAAAAGCGTCAGCGCAGGGCGGTTTGGACTGGCAGAGACGAAACAGCTTTTGGGTTTTAGGGGAGGTTTTGTGTGAGTGTGCGCGCGCGTGTGTGTGTGTTTCGGGAGGCTCGTCCTGTTCCCCCGTCTCCTGTTCAAGACTACTGCTGCTGTGGCAACGAGTGAGAGGTAAACACAGCATGTTCTTTCTCTCTCTCTTTCTCTCTCTCTCTCTCTCTCTCTCTCTCGCTCTCTTTCTTCTTTCTACCCCCTCTTGCCGTCATCTTTTGCCAAAATATCTCTCTCTCTCTCTCTCGTACCCACTGTCAGCTGTTTCCGTGGCAACAATGGAATGAAAGGCCTTTCCTGTGCAGAGTAGCGTTTTTTGGGTTGCTGTAGATATGTATATTTTTTAAAGAAAGTTGTTGTAAAATGGCCGCTCACCCTGTGCTGGGAGCTTGCTTGCCTGTGTGTGTGTGTGTGTGTGTGTGTGTGTGTGTGTGTGTGTGTGTGTGTGTGTGTGTGTGTGTGTGTGGTTGGGAGTGAGTCAGCAGTCGGAGGTTGTTTTGGGAGGCCAGGAGTTGTTTGGGTGGAGCAGCTGGACACGGAGACAGAGAGGGAAGAACAGTCTGTGTGTGTATGTGTGTGTGTGTGTGTGTGTGTGTGTGTGTGTGTGTGCGTGTGGTATGCAGAGATTTGTTGTTGTTGTTTTGTCTCTGCTAGCACGCCTGACACGACTGGTTCAAGAGATAAAGCGGCTGAGGTGCACATATTCTCACCTCCTATCTGTGTGTGCGCTTGTGTATGTGTGTGTGCGTGGCCGTGTGTGTGTGTGTGCGGGGGCATTCGTCCACGAGACAATGTACTGCTGAGTTTATCACTATCATTACCGTAAATGTCAATGACTTGTGTGTCATTCACACCTCGGTTAGCTAGCAGGCTGTTCATGAGTGTCTTGGCAGCTACACCCTCTTAGCCGCTACAATCTAGCGGTTAGCGTTATGGGGCCTGCCCTGGGCACTGTATAAAGTCATGTTACTGGGCCTGCCCTGGGCACTGTATAAAGTCATGTTACTGGGCCTGCCCTGTGCACTGTATAAAGTCATGTTACTGGGCCTGCCCTGTGCACTGTATAAAGTCATGTTACTGGGCCTGCCCTGTGCACTGTATAAAGTCATGTTACGGGGCCTGCCCTGTGCACTGTATAAAGTCATGTTACGGGGCCTGCCCTGTGCACTGTATAAAGTCATGTTACTGGGCCTGCCCTGTGCACTGTATAAAGTCATGTTACGGGGCCTGCCCTGTGCACTGTATAAAGTCATGTTACTGGGCCTGCCCTGGGCACTGTATAAAGTCATGTTACTGGGCCTGCCCTGTGCACTGTATAAAGTCATGTTACTGGGCCTGCCCTGTGTGCTGTATAAAGTCATGTTACTGGGCCTGCCCTGTGCACTGTATAAAGTCATGTTACTGGGCCTGCCCTGTGCGCTGTATAAAGTCATGTTACTGGGCCTGCCCTGGGCACTGTATAAAGTCACGTTACTGGGCCTGCCCTGTGCACTGTATAAAGTCATGTTACTGGGCCTGCCCTGTACACTGTATAAAGTCATGTTACTGGGCCTGCCCTGTGCACTGTATAAAGTCATGTTACTGGGCCTGCCCTGTGCACTGTATAAAGTCATGTTGCTGGGCCTGCCCTGTACACTGTATAAAGTCATGTTACTGGGCCTGCCCTGTGCTCTGTATAAAGTCATGTGCTGGGCTCTGAAGCAAGGCTATCACCTGACCCGCTTTGTGTGTTGTGGAGTCCATTCATTCTAATAGTGTTGTTATTTTTACCCTTCTGGGGACCTGACAGCAACACAATTTCAGTTCTCTATATGGCTATAGATAGATAGATACATAGATACATACATGCATACATGCATAGATAGGTAAATAGAGAGAGATATAGATAGATAGATACATACATAGATACATAGATACTTTTTTGATCCTTAAGGGATCAAAAAGTTATCGACCAAGCGTTCAACCTGTAGAAAAGTTGACTTTGACTTTGACCCTGACTTCTAGTTTGAGCTTTCTGCAGCAGTTTTTGTTGTCGGTGAACTAGCTAAGCATTTGCCAGCGCTAGCCAGTTGGGTTTTGTCTGTACAGTAGATGACCTATTATCAATTTGTTCTGGTTGATGTTTGTCGTATTAGTGTTTGGTCTGGTCGGTGCTTGTTGGCGGTATTTCAAGGTTCCTGTTGGTTCGTGTTGAATGATATCGGTTCTGTTTGGTTCTGGTTTGATACACGATGCGTTAGCTCATACATTTCCTGTCTGTTGTCGTTGGATTTAGTTTGGTTCTCGATGTAGGTCATGGTTCTTATTGGTTTGTGTTTTGATCTTGTGAAACTGCCACCCTGCCGATTGATTCCTAGCTCCTGTGCTACGTTTCTGGGCAATGTGAGTGGTCTCGTCTCTGTGTGTGTGTGTGTGTGTGTGTGTGTGTGTGAGGGACAGAGAGAGTGTGTGTGTTTCTCGGTGGGTGTGGCGTGGGCGTTGCACCGTCTGTGTTTTGACAGGGATGTTCGTTTATCACGACTGTTTAAGCTGATTAGGTGGTGCAGGTCCACCCCCCTCTCCTCTCCCCCTCCTCTTCCTCCTCCTCATCTTCCTCTTCCTCCTCTCCCCCTCCTCCCCCTCCTCTCCCCCTCCTCTTCCTCCTCCTCCTCATCTTCCTCCTCCTCCTCCTCCTCCTCCTCCTCCTCTCTACCCTTCATAAGATTGGGGATGGGGAGTGGGTGCAGTGTATTAGGGGCGGTGGTGGTGGTGGTGGTGGTGGTTGGGGGGGTTTTAGTCTGGACACAGGCAGGGGAGGCCGTCTAATCTCCCCTGATCCACTGAGACATGCACTCAGCCACACACACACACACACACACACACACACACACACACACACACACACACACACACAGAGAGAGAGAGAGAGAGTTGGGGCGGCTGCACTATGACCCATTTAGCAAACAGCTCCCTCAATGCAGCACTGTGCAGAGAGAGCAGAGCGGCTGTTTCCAATTATGTGCTGAAAAGAGAGGGATAGAGAGAAAGAGGGAGAGGGAGAGAGAGGAAGGGAGGAAGAACATGAGGGAGAGAGAGAGAGAGAGCTCTTTAGTCAAGGCAGTGCTGTTCTGCAGTACGAATAGAAACTGACTGCATGATTTTTTATTCAATTTTCATCTTCTTTTTATATTATTTGTCTGCATAGTGACATGACCTTGAGTCAGGACAGGAAATGTGATTCTGTGTGTGTGTGTGTGTGTGTGTGTGTGCGTGCTTCTGTCAGTGTTAACGGTATTTAGCAAGTTTGTTGTACAAACAAAAAATAGTATCTGTGTATTCCTAATTGCCGATTATTCATCTATGTAGATATATATATATATATATATTGTGTATGTGTGTGTCTAGAGAGCACTTTCTGATAAGTGCAGTTCCTCTCACGGAGCTAGAATGTGAAGTGACATGGTGTTCAGGTCGCATCGCTCTCACCGCCCTGCCCACACACACACACACACACACACACACACAGACAGATACAGATACATGCCAACACCGACTCAGATAAACACACGCAACACAGACACTAACACTAACAGAGACTAACACATACTCAGAGACACTCAGAGACACTCACAGACACACAAGACACAAGAATCACACACACACACACACACACACACACACACACACACACACACACACACACACACACACACTGTTTTTACCTACACACACTCATCTGCACACAGACAGAGGGCAGGCGATCTAATGAAATGAAGACCCTTCAGTAAGCAAGCAGTTCCCGAGACAACGCCACACTCACACAAGCACCACAGATGGACCTGTTAGATTAACTGTAGTATTGGAGACGATAAACATTATGAGCACAAATCACACACACAAATGAACTCCGCATTGTACAGATGAAACACACACACACACACACACACACACGCACAGACATACGCACACGCCCAGACAAACACACACACCCCACATGCAGCATTCAGGCATTCCAGTCTTGGCCAGCTGAGAGGTCGCTCCTGGAAGACAGTTTATGAGCGAGAGAGGGCCTTGAGCTCAGACCGTAAATCTGGACTGCTGAAGGGAAAGGAGAGATGCAGACACACACACACACACACACACACACACACACATACACACACACACACACAGAGGCTGGAAATAAATGCAGCGAAGACATCCTGAGAGGAAATTCCAAGCCCCCGCAGACTTGAATCTTTAATGCGGCAGTTATTCATGGAATGCTGTCAGCGTGATTCTTCTGCTCGCAGACTGTGTGTGTGTGTGTGTGTGTGTGTGTGTGTGTGTGTGTGTGTGTGTGTGTGTGTGTGTGTGTGTGTCTGTGGGTGTGTGTGCTCTTGCTTTCCCTCCTTAATCTATAACCTGATGAATTGAACCATAAACAAACTTGTCCTGCGCTGGCTGTGTCTCCTAGACAGTAATGTGCTCTATTGCTGGTACTGTAGGCAGCGCAGCGGCACTCCGCATGTTGGCAA
>NC_085015.1:5892533-5897533 GCF_963854185.1 Sardina pilchardus | reverse complement strand
GGTATGCTGCCAGCATGTTGTCTGCACACACACACACACACACACACACACACACACACACACACACTCACGCCATCTGGGTTGCATTACTCGAGCCACACACACCCTGCCCTGACAGTGCTCAGCTATATATTACGTTACTGCTCCAGAGATTGCCTTACCCTAGCAACAGCCCCCTCTATTCCTGTGGAAGAACCCAGGCAGTTTGGTCGGCCCCGGCAACAAGCCATTTTCACACACCAAACACTCCGCGTTGCCATGACAACGCGCTACCGCATCCCAGATCTTTTAGAAATAAATAAATAAGTAAATGGATAAACGTGGATGTTGTCGTCAGCCCTGGGGTGAAAGGGGGGTTGTTTTTGTGTTGTTGTGGCTTTTCTGTTTGTTCCTTTGCCCCTCGTTATGTGATGGTCGTCCGCTGCTCTCTCTCTCTCACACACACACACACACACATAGATCTACACACGCACACACACTCTGTCTAACGCTGACGCATTCGCTGTTCTGTCGGCGGAGTCGTCACGGTCAAAATGTCCTCGCAGGCCCCGGCTTTTACGAGGCGGTCAGCGCTGCCAGGGAAATTACAGGTACATCTCGTCCCTCTCGTCCCTCTCCCTCCGTCTGCGCTCGAGACGCTCTGAGTCACTCACGCCGTCATGGGGCGTCTCACTCTCTCTATTTCTTTCTCTCTCCCTCTCTCTCTCTCTCACCTTGTCCTTGTCTCTCTCTCTCTCTCCCTCACTCTCTTTCTCGCTCTCGCCATCTTTGTCTTGCTATCTCTCTTTGCTTCTCTCTGTCTCCCATCTCTCTCTTTCTCTCCCTCTCCCACTCTCTTTTCTCTCCCTCTCTCTCTTTCTCTCTTTCTCTCTCCCTCTCTCTCATTCTATCTTTCTCTCATCCCGCCTCCTCTCTCTCTTTCTATCTTTCTCTCACCCCCCCTCTCTCTCTTTCTATCTTTTTCTCACCCCCCCCCCTCTCTCTCTCTTTCTATCTTTCTCTCTCCCCCCCTCTCTCTCTCTTTCTATCTCTCCCCCCCCCTCCTCTCTCTGTGTCTCTCCATCTGTCTGATGCAAGCGTGGTGTCAGCTCTCCCTCTGCTGCCTGTGTCCACGGTAACGCTTCTGCTGCTGGAGTATGGAGCTGTTTACAGATTCTCACAGCATCCTTTTGTTCCCCTCTGAAATGCCCCCCCCCCCCCACTCCCCACCTCCTCCCATTATCACTCACACCATCCTCTCTCACACACTGCCTCTGCTCTCACTCCATCACTTCCTCTCCTCTCTCTCTCTCTCTCTCGCTTTCTCTCTCTTTCACTTTCTCTCTGTCTCTCTCTCTCTCACACTCTGTGTGTCGGTCTGTGTGATGTGCCTTGCGAGGTACACACATTGATGGTCAAAGTCATTATAGGCATCAAAGGCAACTGTGGGTGTTTTTTTATTATCATTTCGTCACACACGTAGTATGACTGTGTTAGGGTGTTTATCAGTGTCACTTCCTGTCTGGTGTGGGGCTTCTTCTGTGTGTGGGTGTGTATCAGAGTAGTTTGTTCAGATTTTGTCAGTTCTTGACGCATTCGCATGGGTGTGTGTGTGTGTGTGTATATGTAAGTGTGTATGTATGTATGTATGTATGTGTGGGGGGTGTGTATGTATGTTTGCATGTATGTATGTATGTATGTATGTATGTAACAGTATGTATGTATGTATGTATGTATGTATGTATGTATGTATGTGTGTGTGTGTGTGTGTGTGTGTATGTATGTATTTATGTATGCATGTATGCATGTATGTATGTGTGTGTTGGTGTGTGTGTCTGTGTTTTCATTTCTGATGAAAAGATCCCTTTACAGTAATCACCAGCACAGGTAATTACCCAATCCTGGAAATGGCACACAGCTCACAGCACGGCAGATGTGAAACTGACCCGCTAAATGAGAAGGCATTCGGTTTCTGGTGACTCTGTGTATGTGTGTGTGTGTGTGTGTGTGTGTGTGTGTGTGTCTCTGTCTCGTATCAGCATGCGTGTGAGGAATTGAAACCGGAGTGGTACACCACCTGCATCGGTCAGGTTGTAGAAACGAACAAAGGCAGCAGACTCCTCAGAGAGAGAGAGAGAGAGAGAGAGAGGAGAGAGAGAGAGAGAGAGAGAGAGAGAGAGAGAGAGAGAGAGAGAGAGAGAGAGAGAGAGAGAGAGAGAGAGAGAGAGAGAGAGAGAGAGAGAGAGAGAGAGAGAGAGAGAGAGAGAGAGAGAGAGATGAAATTGAATGAGGTGTAGAGAGAGAGAGAGAGAGAGAGAGAGAGATGAGGGCGAATGAGAGAGCGAGAAGCCACAATCAACAAAGAGGAATGGAGATAGATGAAGCGAGACAGAGAGAGCGAACAAAGGAACAAGAGCGAAGACAGAGGGGTAGGAAGGGAGAGATGCGATTGATAGACAAAGGTGGGGCTCTGATAGCTGATAGTTGTTTGGTTGCCGTGGTGTTGGGGTTCTGATAGCTGATAGTTTGTTTGGTTGCTGTGGTGTTGGGGTTCTGATAGTGTTGTTCATTGGTTGCCGTGGTGTTGGGGTTCTGATAGTGTTGCTGTTTGGTTGCCATGGTGTTGGGGTTCTGATAGCTGGTAGTTGTTTGGTTGCCGTGGTGTTGGGGTTCTGATAGTGTTGTTCATTGGTTGCCGTGGTGTTGGGGTTCTGATAGTGTTGTTGTTTGGTTGCCGTGGTGGCAGCCCCTTGGCTCACCTTGACACGTGTGGCAGGCGGCTGGCACATGGTAGGTGTCCATGGTGACCATGAGTCACTGGCGGGGGTTGGGGGTGGGGGACACATTAATGTCACACACCAGGGGCTTCGTCCTCTGTGGAGAGGCGTGTGTGTCGCACCTCATCTTGCCCTTGGAGAAATGGTACACACACACACACACGCACACACACACACCTCATCTCTGTCCGCTGTGCTGCGGCGGGGGGGGTTGGCTAGTATCGGAGGTTAGCAGCGGAATGCTAAATAAGGCCACTCAGTCAAGTGCAGCAGCTGCCTTCAAGTGAATGCCACACACACACACACACACGCACACACACACACGGACACACCAGCAGCAACCTCTGCCTCCCCCTCCATCTGTCTTAATGAAGCCTGAGTAATTCCATTGGCCTGCTCCCCTCGCGGTGTTTTTTCAGCTTGGACAGGGGACTCCTCAGACCGCAGACGCACTGTATCGATTCCCCCTGTAACTTCATTTGCCAGCCTGCGCTCGCAGCCTCCGATGCACAACACACTGCACAAACTAGTGTGTGTGTGTGTCGTTCGAGCGTGTGTGTGTCGTTCGAGTGTGTGTGTGTGTGTGTGTGTACAGCTGCATAATATTATAATTTCCGTGATGTGGGCCTCCTCTGCCCATTTCGGGAGGACGTGGTCTTGTCTGTTTGTGTCTGTGTCTGTTTCTGTGCTTGTTTGTGTGTGTGTGTGCATCTGTGCTTGTTTGTGTGTGTGTGTGTGTCTGTTCAGTTGTTATTTCAGTACCCCCTGTATTTGTTATTAACTTCCATGATGTGCGTTAGCATTAACCCCTCTGCCCCGTTTGTGAGAGAGCGTGAGAGATGGTGAGAGAGCGAAAGAGAGAGGGAGGGAGGGAGAGAGTGAGGGAGAGAGTGAGGGAGAGAGAGAGAGAGAGAGAGAGAGAGAGAGAGAGCGCGCAGGCCTGTTCCTCTTGGTGTAATGGCCGGCTGTAAAGATGACTAAGTGCAGCTGTCTGCTAAGCGGCTGCCACTCCTGAGCTCAGGTCAGCCAGGTCCACCCGGGCCCTCGGAACACTCGTCCATTGTCTTTATTTACGCTCGGAACTCTCCGCAAGGCTTCCGACCCGTGATTAAGCAGGGGGGATTGTGGGTAATGAAGGAAGCAGTCTCGCCAAGTAGGCATTATGTTCTAATCGAGTAGGGAACACACACACACACACACACACACACACACACACACACACACACACACCAGCATAGGGAATAGGAAGGGTTGAAATACAATGTGCAGGGGCAAAAATAGCAGCGCTGAGAAGAATAGGAAAGAGAGTGAGTTCATGTGTGCGTGCTGCTCTGCAGTGGCTTCAGCCAGGTGTGTGTGCTAGAACATATCGGACAGGTGTACCCGGGAGGCTGACGGAGAAAGCAGCAGTGTGTGTGTGTGTGTGTGTGTGTGTGTGTGGTATCAGCATGCGTGTGAGGAATTGAAACTGGAGTGATACACCACCTGCATCAGTCAGTTTGTGGACTCCTTAGAGAGAGAGAGACAGAGAGATGATGAGGCTGTAATGAGTGCACACTCATGCACGTTGGACTGATCCAGGTGTGTGTGTGTGTGTGTGTGTGTGTGTGTGTGTGTGTGTGTGTGTGTGTGTGTGTGTGTGTGTGTGTGTGTGTGTGTGTGTGTGTGTGTGTGTGTGTGTGTGTGTGTGTGTGTGTGTGTGTGTGTGTGTGTGTGTGTGTGTGTGTGTGTGTGTGTGTGTGTGTGTGTGTGTGTGTGTGTGTGTGATGTTAGTCTGAGGATATGCTTTGGTTTCTGTGATTGTTGTGTTCCTGTTTATACGGGCTGGTTTTAGGTTTGTGTATGCATGTTATGAGGCGAGTGTGTGTTTTTGTAGGTGTGGGAGTTATTTATGCAAGGATTGGTGTGTGTGTGTGTGTGTGTGTGTGTGTGTGTGTGTGTGTGTGTGTGTGTGTGTGTGTGTGTGGTGTGTGTGTGTGTGTGTGTGTGTGTGTGTGTGCATATGAGTGAGCACAGGTCAGTGTCTTTCCCAGGACTGCCCTGCTCCCCTCTGGCCTTGCAACAGGAAGCCCCAGCCAGGCCGTCCTCGTGTGTGTGTGCGCACCAGGCCCTCCTCCTCCTCCTCGTTCTCGCTCGCTGAAACTGGGTCAGAGTTTGGAGTCTGGAAACACTTTGGATCCGCCAGCACCTCCATTCCCTCCCTCCCTCTCTCCCTCCACCCCTCCCTCTCTCCCCTCCATTCCC
>NC_085015.1:5882576-5890076 GCF_963854185.1 Sardina pilchardus | reverse complement strand
GTGTGTGTGTGTGTGTGTGTGTGTGTGTGTGTGAGGGGGCTGAGAGCTGAGCGGTCGTGTCGGGGCCTGCACAGGGACGATGAGAGGGCAATAAAACACTACGGAGCTCTGGGACCAAGTAGGGCGGCGGGGAGGGGCCTACGCTAATGGGTGCTGAGAAGGAACAGGCCTACTGTGTGTGTGTGTGTGTGTGTGTCTGTCTGTCTGTGCGTGTGTGTGTGTGTGTGTTTTGTTATATAAGTCAATTGCCCATTCAGACTGCCCCAGGCGAGTAGTTTCACTTCGCAAGTGTGTCCTTAAGATGCCTACTGACCACTGAGTGCCCCGAGACTGCACAGAGACTGGCACGGGATTGGGATTGAGACTGTGTGTGTGTGTGTGTGTGTGTGTGTGTGTGTGTGTAGTTGACAGGCTGACACGACACGGGATTGGGATTGAGATTGAGACTAAGACTAGGCCTAGTCCAAGACCTGGGAGCTGAGACTGGCCATAGACTACCAGTGCCTGAGACAGGATTGAGAACACAGACCAAATGTAGTCTCACATAGCCAGAGCCGAGATCAGTGCCAACTAAGGCCATTTTGTTTTTCAATAAACAAACAAAAACTATTCTTACAAACGTAAGAAGAACACAACTATCTTCAACTTTCATCCATCAAATCAGTGCTACAGACTGCACACACACACACACACACACACACACACACACACACACACACACACCTTACATGTGTACAAAACCCCCCTCTGCTAAACGATCATCATAAATGACCACCATGCTTTGCATGCTGCTGCTGGTCTTTAACAGTCATATCTCCTATTGGTGACAAGTTCCCAGTGCATGCTATATGGTGGTCCTGCTGGGTCATATGATATTTCCCATTTGTAGCTATGGCCCAGTGCATGCTACGGGGGCCCTGAATGGTCATGTGGCGTGCTGGTGGAGGCGGTGGCATTTATAAGCAGATAATAGCATTACTGAGGGGGGGTTTTCCTCTTGGCGTGGCCACACGAACACAATAAGAGGGCAGAGGATTGGAGTGGCAGCGATTATACCACAAGGCCACTCACACACACACACACACACACTCACACTCTCTCTCTCTGACTCTCTCGGTCACACACACACACACACACACACAGCTAGGCGGCCCCTGTGTTGCTGAAAACAGTAATTACTCTACCACTTCCGACGCACTGACTGGAATCTCATTTGTGCGAGTGTGTGTGTTTGTGTGTGTGTGTGTGTGTGTGTGTGTGTGTGTGTGTGTGTGTGTGTGTGTGTGAGTGAGAGAGAGAGTTCAGTTTAATCACGAATATGTTATGCTTTTAAATGAGCTCTCCCATCTCTCTCACACACACACACACACACACACACACACACACACACACACACACACACACACACACTCCTCGCTCTGGGCTCATGGTTCACAACAAACAACCCAGACCTGACGATGTGGGCCGGATCCTGTTGCTATGCAACTGGCAGCACACACAGGGGGAGAGAGAAAGCGCGAGAGAGAGAGAGAGAGAGAGAGAGAGAGAGAGAGAGAGAGAGAGAGAGAGAGAGAGACACACACACACACAAACTCAGCTTTTCTCTTTCTGGTTCGTACACACTCTTTTCTCCCCACTCCCGCTCTTCATGCAGAAAATGGCGTGCAGGGTTCTGTACACGTGCTGATGATGGATAGGGTGTGTGTGTGTGTGTGTGTGTGTGTGTGTGCAAATTGCTCATTCAATGTAAAAATGAAGAGACAGAAAAGGAGAGATAGAAACAAGTGCTTGGAATAATGACACATCTCTTTATCCACACACACACACACACACACACACACACACACACAGTAGTCTCTGGCACATTGTTTTCCCGTCTCAGTCCCATTTGTGTGGCAAGATCAGTGCTCGCGGCGTCTCCCAGCATCCGACAGCACTTAAGCCCTCTTCATTGGCCATCACGCCGCTCGCCTCCTGCCAGGCCCCGCGACAACCCGCCCAGGCCCCGCGACAACCCGCCCAGGCCCCGCGACAACCCGCCCAGGCCCCGCGACAACCCGCCCTGGCAACGCTTTAACGACAGCTAGCCCCTCACCGTAACTAGGCCTAGTTTTGCTGGACCACATACGGTCTAAGAAAAATATTCCGATGAACGATATTATTGCCATTTCAGACCATTCAACGGTCGGGGTAATATCGAGGTCTTTAAAAGTTATTGCTAATAGTTTCATGTATTGTACGATAAGTCGTTCGGGACCAGCCTAATGAAAGCAAGTTGTTGATAGTTTAATATTGTGCGACAAGTCCATCGTGACAGCCCTAATGACGGCAAGTTATTGTCGATAGTTTCAGATTTTGTGCGACAAGTTGATTGTGACGGGCCTAATGACGGCAAGTTATTGTCGATAGTTTCATATTTTGTGCGATAAGTTGATCGTGACGGGCCTAATGACGGCAAGTTATTGTCGATAGTTTCATATTTTGTGCGATAAGTTGATCGTGACGGGCCTAATGACGGCACAGCGACTCTCCGTGCAGCCCCAAGCAGGAGCAGATAACAGAAGCCACTTGTGAGGCCACAAGACCACAACAATAACAATAACAACAACAACAACAACTGTTTGTTTATGTTTATAATAATTGTTATCACTATGTTAAATTGTATTTAGTCTATTACTAATACTTTGAATGTTTAATTGAGGCTATATGTCTTTACTTAAAAACTGTTCATTTTTTGTTAATGTTTATTGGCGTCATCAACTAAGAACTATAAACATAAACAAGCAACAACAACAGCAGCAGCAGCAAAACTAACATGGCATGACCCATAAGCAACTAATAGGGCCAGAGTACAGAGGAGGAGAGGAGCAGGGAGGAGAGGAGAGGAAGAGTGGAAGGGAGACGAGAGGAGAGGAGGAGAGGAGAGGAGAGGAGAGGAGAGACGGGAGGAGAGGAGAGGAGAGGAGAGAAAAAGAGACGAGACGAGATGAGAGGAGAGAAAAAGAGACGAGATGAGATGAGAGGAGAGGAGAGGAGAGAAGAGGAGTGGAGACGAGACGAGAAGAGAGGAGGGAAGAAGAGAGGAGAGGAGCGGAGACAAGGAGAGAAGAGACGAGACGAGAAGCAGGAAAACGGGGAGATGAAAGGAAACGAGCACCCGTGATGCGAGCAAAGGGAGGAAGCTGGCGAGTGGAGAGAGGAGAAGAGTGAGAAGAGAGAGAAAAAAAGGAGGAGAGGAGGTTATGGGGAACAGAGGAGAGAAAGGAGAGAGAAAGAGAGAGGAGAGCTAGAACAGGGGATGAGAGGAGAAGAGAGGAGAGCAGCAGAAGAGGAAGCGGAGGAGAGGAAAAGAGAAAAGAGAGCGCGCAGAAATCTGCCCGTCACTAAAGGCGGCAGGACTTCTCTGACTGGCTGGCCTGCAGGCCGCCGTCAGCCAATCACAACGCTCCGTCTACACGGCAAAATCTGCCTTTCAAATCGCTGGAGTGGGGGAGCATCAGGGCGGGGGGGGGGGGGGGGGGGGGGGGGGGGTGTAACGAGAAAAGCCCACGAAAGAGAGGATGAAGAGGAATAGGATAACTAAAACAGAAAGAGATAAAGAGAGGGAGGGAGAGAGAAACAGAGAGAGAGAAGGAAAGAGAGAGGAGAATAAAGGGACCATGAGATCTCTTTACTTTTCCTTCGACTGTTTTTTTTTTTCTTCTTTGATCTTTCATCATCAATTTCGTCGTCATGGACAACAACGACTACAGTAGCCGTCCAGGAGCAGCTCAGACGCGCACGTCCCTGATCACAGCTGACTGACCGGGCTGAGCGCCTCTCTCTTCATCCCTCTCTCTCTCTTGCTCTTCATCTCCCTCCCTCCCTCCCTCCTTCCCTCACGCCATTTCCATCAATCTCCCCCTGTCTAAAAAACAACAACAGCACCAAATGAAACAGAAATAAACAACCTGCGCTGTGCTGTGCTGTGCTGTGCTGTGCTGTGCTGTGCTGTGCTGTGCTGTGCTGTATTGTGCTGTGCTGTGCTGTGCTGTGCTGCGCTGTGCTAGTCTGTGCTGCGCTGTGCTGTGCTGTGCTGTGCTGTGCTGCGCTGTGCTAGTCTGTGCTGCGCTGTGCTGTGCTGTGCTATGCTGTGCTGCGCTGTGCTGTGCTGTGCTGTGCTAGTCTGTGCTGTGCTGCGCTGTGCTGTGCTCATCCCAACTCTATGTCCTCGTCTGCCCTGCCCCGCCGGCTTGTCACATCTGCTCGTCATCTGTCATTCTGCGGCACACTGTGGTCTGCTTGCTTGCTCAGTCTCTCTCTCCGTCTCTCTCTCTCTCCATCTCTCTCCATCTCTCTCCATCTCTCTCCATCTCTCTCCATCTCTCTCTCTGCATCTCTCTCTCTCTCGGTCTCTCTGTCTCTCTCTCTCTCTCTCTATAACGACTGACTGAGCATGCCCCAAAAACAAAATCACATCTCACGTCTCAAAGCCACTCACCAAAGCCCTACATCTCCATGACATTATATTTTATTATAAGTACATAAGTAAATAAAAATAAAATATATGTACATGACTATTACCATTTGGTTGCATCAGATGTGATATAATATTAGCATAAAAATGTGATGGGCTACAAGAGTGAAGTGCAGGACTATAAATGCATTCAGACTAAATATAATCTAGTGTGCATGAGTTTGTCATCCTTGGGGAAAGGCGAATGAAAAATAACTCTCAACATCAACATCCCCCACACACACAGACACACACACACACACACACAGATGAAGCTTGAATTGAGCTCCACTGCAACACGACGATGTGTAACGACTGATGACGAGCTCGCCCGAGGGCTGGCTTTGTTTTCGCCCGTTTTTTCCCGCGCCCGTGTCAGACACGAATGCCCTCTCCCGACTCATAAGATATCACCGCGCCGCTTCACAGGCATTTTTTTCTTTTCTCTTTTTTTTCCTCTAGGAGAGGGGATTAACGTGTAAACATCCTCACAGACGTTTGATGAATTCAGATGAGCGATACCTTATCTGCGCGTGTTATATCCTCTCTGAATTTCACACAGCGCTTCTCTTGTTCGTGTCAGCGAATCGTGTTCCTTTTGCTCGTTCCTTAAAGCTCTGTGTGAGAACCGCTCCTGAGACACGTACGAGCCCACTCGCAGAACCGCTCCCGAGACACGTACGAGCCCACTCGCAGAACGAGTCAATACTACATTTTTCTATTTAAATCATTACGTGTCAAAACTTAGATGCTTTACAATAACAGACGACGATTAATGCCGGTGTTTCATATTAGCCATTAATCAATCTGTCACACGTGCGGTTTAATGGCTGCTAAAAAAAAATTTTTTTTTGATCACATTAGTGATCTGTAATGTTTCCTGATTAAAATACATAAATAATAATAATAATAATTAAAAAAAACGAACAGCATAGCATGCATAAATTCATGATTGCGGTATTTACATACTAGATAGACAGATAGACAGATCTTTAGACAAATACAGATAGTTTATGACACACTAGACATATTCCATAAAGCCTACATGTATAGGTGAACGGTGTAGGTGAGTAGCATGTGTGACCGAACGAAAAACAGCTGAGATCATCTAGACGTCGTTTCGTTTTTCCTTTAAACCTGTTGAGGAGTGAATCATTTTCCAAGTTCCTTCTAGAATTCAATGCAAACAATCTATAGTTTCAGTGTTCTGTATGCAGTCTGTGGGGAACATCTCGGAGGGTAATTGTCTCATCATAATGCGGAACTCTCAGTTCACCGAACATTCTAATCACATATTTGTGACTGTACCCCTCAACAGGCTAATGAAATAAAGGTCGGATGAGGCGGAACGAAAGGAGAGGGTGGCAGGGTGGCGGTGTGGCAGGGTGGCGCGATGCCACACACACACTGCGGTGCCACGCTGGCACAGACCTCGCCGTGCCCGCAGCCAGTACGCGCCGAGCTGTCCGTGCCTTCCCCTAACTGCGGGGCGTGAGAATAGAGAGGAAAAAACAACAGCCGTGCGTGCCTGTGTGTGTGTGTGTGTGTGCGCGTGTACAGTGTGCGTGTATGTGTGTGTGTGTATGTGTGTGTGTGTGTGTGTGTGTGTATGTGTATGTGTGTGTCAGCTCTCTGTGTCTCAGCTGGGATTTAACCACTAAGGGGCAGTGGCTGTCAGACAACATCTGAGGCATGCAAACACACACACACACAACTGTACATACTCAATCGTGTGCAAATACATGGTATCATATAGGCTAACACTTGCGTGCTATTTCATTATAGGCTGTTGTGTCTGGTGGTGTCCTGTCCACTTTAGCCCATATTATGGTCTGTATAGCTGGAATGTATGTATGTTGCCACGGTTACAAGTACAAGCAGTGTATGATGAAGATATGGGCTCACCGCTGCGGCACAGAGCTCGTCTGCTCTGATGTACACAGGACAGCATGCTGTGTGCACCAACCAGTCACAACAACACTGTGTGTGTCTCAGCGTGAGCTCAATGTGTGTTTGTGTGTGTGTGTGTGTGTGTCTCAGTGTGATGTCAATATGTGTGTGTGTTTGTCTCAGTGTGATATTAATGTGTGTGTGAGAGAGTGTGTGTGTGTGTGTGTGTGTGTGTGTGTGTGTGTGTGTGTGTGTGTGTGCGTGTATGTCTCACCACTATATTAATATGTGTATGAGAGAACCTCAGAAATGGTGTGTGTGCATGTGTATGCTGTGTATGTGTGTGTGTGTGTGTGTGTGTGTGTGTGTGTGTATGTGTGTCACAGACAAAACAAAAAAGAAACATTGCAGCAGATTGGCATCAAAACTTCCTCCTTCCAAATCAAGCCTCAGTGCCAACAGCACTCAGGCCAAACACCATCTCCTCCATAGTCCTCCCCAGGCACTGGGTAATGCATTGCTATTGCTTTTCCACATTAGGCTGCCCACACTGAGGACGTTACGGTCTACTCTACACACACACACACACACACACACACACACACACACACACACACACACACACACACACACACACACACACACACACACACACACACACACACACACACACACACACACACACACACACACACACACACACACACACACACACACACACACACACACACACGCCTCGGCCCCCTCCCCTGTTGGGGCGGACGGACGGGCGGTTCGCTCGGGAAACTGGAAACCAGAGAATTCCTGCGGTAGAGAAGCAGCCCTGGCTCGTCCTTTCAGGAATGGGAGAGTGAAAGTGTGTGTGTGGGAGAGAACCAGATAGGGGGAAGAGTGTGTGTGTGTGTGTGTGTGTGTGTGTGTGTGTGTGTGTGTGTGTGTGTGTGTGTGTGTGTGTGTGTGTGTGTGTGTGTGTGTGTGTGTGTGCATGTGTGTGTGTGTGTATGCATGTATGCACATAAGTATTATGCGAGTGTATCAGTGTCTGTTTGTTACATTGAGAAGAAAGCGTGCGTGTGTGTGTGTATGTAACACATGAGGAAAGTAACCAGAGTTAT
>NC_085015.1:5857576-5865076 GCF_963854185.1 Sardina pilchardus | reverse complement strand
GGCTACGCCTCCTCCTCCTCCTCCTACTCCTCCTCTTCGTATACCTCTTCCTCCTCCACCTCCACCTCCTCCTCTTCCTGCTACACCTCCTCCTTCTACACGTACTACGCCACCCAGGAGAGGGAGATAGCGATAGAGAGAGAAAGAGAGAAAGAGAGAGAGAGAGAGCGATAGATAGAGATGAGAGAGAGATAGATAGACAGATAAATAGATAGATAGATAGATAGATAGACAGATAGACAGAGAGATGTTGTGAGCCATTCAGCAGCAGGACTTGTGAGCTGCTCAGAGCTCCTGGAAGATACGACACCTTCTGAAAACATGACAGCGCTCGCTTCTGAAAGTCTGCGATGTGACGCGCTGACTCTACACGGAAACAATGAACCGATCAGCACAGATGCACGACAAACACCACCAACAGTGCAGTCTAAAAGCAGACAGTGCGTGTGTGTGTGTGTGTGTTTGTGTGTGTGTGTGTGTGTGGCTCTCTTGAGTGATGCACATGTCTGTCATTCACACACACACAGACAGCTATAGAGCAAATGGAATAACATCAAATGTAGGCTACTCCAGTGGACGTCTGAGGCATAATGCACAAGAGTGACTCACTCAACATTTCAGCAGAGATGACGATTTCACCACACACACACACACACACACACACACACACACACACACACACACACACACACACACCTCTACAGTGACCTTGCAGATCACAACCATCTTTAAAGTGTAATCTGTGTGCAACACCAAACAAACATGAAGGTATACACACACACGCACACACACAAAAAAAGGTAGACCCACACAACGGCAACATCCTCATGGGAAAACACACACACAACAATCTTTAAAGTCTAGTCTGTGTGCAACAACAAATAAACATGATTCCCTACTGTGACACAAAACAAACATACACATCGCCAACAGACCCACACACACACACAAACACAAGTTCATTATGCCTTTCAGCAGAGGACAGCCGAGCACCAGTTCAGTTCAGTGTCTGCTGACCATCTGTGTGTGTGTGTGTGTGTGTGTGTGTGTGAGAATGTGAATGTATGTATGTGTGTATGTGTGTGTGTGTGTGTGTGTACTAGAGAGTGATCCCCCATCCCGTGCACTGGGATCCCCAAAACACAATAGGGGGACGCTAATGTGACGCAGGCACGAAGAGTGAAAGCTTTATTAGGGTGTGTGTGTGTTTTCCCATGAGGATGTGTGTGTTTGTGTGTGTGTGTGTGTGTGTGTGTGTCACTTTTGAATTTATCCTGTGTGTGTCTTGGCCCCGGCTGCCTTGGATAGGGAGGAGAAAGGAATGCATCTGGATGCGTTTACGGAGAACTTGAAGAAATGTATCAATCATTATTTTAGGGCTGCGACGTTCATGTCTATTCTATTCTACGTCTATTCATGGCTTGTGATATACTGCAAATGTAATGAACAGCTTGGCTGGGTCGGCGGCGGCGACACATGTATAGAAACGTCCATGCAGTGACCCAAATAATGCATAGCTGACCGACTAGCGACTAGCAGCTAGCTACCAAGCTTCATTCATCTACATGTCAATATTTGTTAACGCCACAGCAGTTTGCACAAGCATTAAAAAATAACAACGCAAAGCAAAGCAGAAATAGCATGTTTACAATGCAGTTTGCTTTAATCAGCAAGTTTAAAAAGAGTGTGTGTATCTGTGTGTGTGTGTGTGTGTGTGTGTGTGTGTGTGTGTGTGTGTGTGTGCAAATGTCAGTATGAGCACATACAGGGCGCTACCTACTGTCTGAAATTGAGTGAAGAATGGCTCAGGTATTGCAAACTGAGCAGGCCCAGACACAGACCCACACACACACACACACACACACACACACCAACCAAGAGACACATTTTCCAGTCACTGCCTCACTACATCGCTGTGTAGCCATTTTCTGCGGAAGGAAAAATTGTTTAAAGAGAAACATTTTCCACATTTCCTCAAAAAAAAAAAAAAAACATTTGCCAGCTTTCTTTTTTGTTCGAAGCAATTCATTACAATAAAAAAAAACTACCCTGTGAAGTCAATTTAATGACACCCGGTTTGAACATAATGAAATTCACTGAGGTAAAAAAATAAAATAAAATGACAACCCATAAAAAAAAAGAAAAAAAAAGAGAAAAAAAATTCCCGAGGACTGCAACCACGTCGCTCTTGCAGACAATGGGGAATTATATATTTTTAAAAAAAGACCTTATTTGACACAAGCCAAAAAGAGGAAACAAGGTCAACTGCATTCCTGCGTAATTGGGTATTCAAAATGGTTATCTAACCGTGGGCTTGCTGGAAGTGTGTGTGTGTGTGTGTGTGTGTGTGTGTGTCTTTTGGAAGTCATGCATGAAAACATACAAGTAAGCGCGGCGAGATAAAATAGGCAGGGAAATGGAGGGATGAGATGGGAGAGGGAGGCTTAGGGAAAAAAAGATAAGCGAGGAAATAACTATGTGTGTGTGTGTGTGTGTGTGTGTGTGTGTGTGTGTGTGTGTGTGTGTGTGTGTGTGTGTGTGTGTGTGTGTGCGTACGCGTGTCTTTGTCTACTGAGTGTCTAGGACCGGGGTTTTCTCTTCAGGAACGACAGTGCCGTCATGGGTCTGTGTGTGTGTGTGTGTGTGTGTGTGTGTGTGTGTGTATGCGAGTGAGACGCCTATTGGGATCGGCGCTCATCTTCTGCCATCTGTCGGAATGTCGATCGGAACGCCTGTGACGTTCGGAATGAGCACTGGCACCACCTGTGAGCGCCCTCGGGATTGGTGCTGCGGTCAGGACGAGATGAGGTTGGCACCGCCGACCCATCCCACACACACGCGCACACACACACACACGCACCAGAAACCCCTTTTTCAAAAGCAACCCCACAATGGGAGCTCAATGTGTAGCTCATGCAGCCAGCCGAGGCGAATGTTGTTGAATAGGCAGGACTGTCAGCGGGTGAAAAATCTCGCACGTTCTCGGCCCGCGTGTGATGAATACGCGCCGCCGCCGCAACCGCCGCCGGACGAAGCAAAGGCTCGCCAGATCCCCGTAAATTATGCACCGAGCCAGCGAGGGGGGGGGGGAGAGAGAGAGGGATGGTGAGAGAGACAAACACACGCACCGTGGAAAATACTCCGGCTGGAAAATGTATGGAGCATCCACAACAGCTCAAGAGCTTGTTTACGTTTGTTTGTTGTTTATTTATTTCATTTAATATTGTTGTGTCTGTAACCCACTTCTACTAGAGAATGTCCAAATCCAGGCATAATATTCCATAATATTCAAATATTTGAAAAAGAAGGTATGTTATGATAATAATATTAAGAGAGATTAAACAGACACATAGCCTGTATATGAGTATGAGTGTGTGTGTGTGTGTGTGCACATGTGCGTGCTTGAGAGAGAGAGAGAGAGAGAGAGAGAGAGAGAGAGAGAGAGAGAGAGAGAGAGAGAGAGAGAGAGAGAGAGAGAGACCAGAATAATAAAATACACACACACACAAAAAATGATAGCAGTCTGCTGTAAGCCTGTCCAGGGCGGCTTTACACTCCTCCCCCCTCCCCCTGTCCCTGTCCCCCCCTCCCCCTGTCCCCCCCCATCATCATTCCAGGCCAGACGTTTAATCGCCTCCCACGAACTCAATCACCCAGCTCTGAGCGGAGCGGCACGGCGCAGGGGGGCACGTGTGTGTGTGTGTGTGTGTGTGTGTGTGTGCTCCAGCCTGGCCTGGCAGCGCCCAACCACAGCGTCCCCCGTGGAGCCCCGTGGTGCCCGCCGTCCGCTCGGCTAGTCTGCCACCTCGACAGAAGAGTCGCACGCCACCACCACCACCACCATCACCGCCGCCGCCGCCGCCGCCGCCGCCGCCGAATAGAACTTGCCGCGGGTGGCCACGGCGACAGCGTTTCGCTCCGCTCCGGAAAATATAATGAGGCGCTTTCATTCAGCGCTACGCTTCACTTTCAGTGCACACACACACACACACACACACAAACGCGCACACACAGGCACACACACACTTTCATTTCTCAAGAAATAATGTTCATACTGGATCTCGTTAACCAGGCTTATATATAAATATATATATATAGGGAGAGTGTGTGCGTGTGTGTGTGTGTGTGTGTGTGTGTGTGTGTGTGTGTGTGCGTGCATGTTCCCCCGATTCTAACAATAGCCTCCATATGTCCCAATTCTGATGGAGTGTAGGCTGCATTCTGTCTTTGAACAAAACAAGGCAGATTATTGGGTGTGCACTGTGCAGTGAGTCACATTTCTGAAGCATTTTTGGGTCGGAGTGACTTTTTAATGTTCTCAAACGTGTGGATGTGCATGCGTGCAGGCGGTTTCTAGACCACCGTCACCACCATGGCTGCTATTGCAGAGACCCTGCTGCCGCCATTGTGCTGATGGTGCTGATGGTGGTGATGGTGGTGATGGTGGTGGTGGTGATGGTGGTGGCGGCTCGTTTCTGCTTTGCCAGAGCGTGTAGCCAGTCAGACAGAGAGCAGTGAGCACGCTCTACGACATTCAGCGACCTTTTTTCTCCCTCTCTCTTTCTAGATTCAGATTCAGATTCAATGTGCTTTATTGGCATGACAAGGGGTACACTTATATTGCCAAAGCAATCAGAACAGAAGTACAATAGTAGTACAATACTACTATAGTAGTACAATAGTAGTACAATATGTGTACAGTAGTACAATAGCAACACAGTTCTTAAAATAGATCAAATATTTGTATGTGTGTTTGGGGGGGGGGGTTGATTTTGTGTGTGTGTGTGTGTGTGTGTGTGTGTGTGTGTGTGTGTGTGTGTGTGTGTGTGTGTGTGTGTGTGTGTGTGTGTGTGTGTGTGTGTGTGTGTGTGTGTGTGTGTGTGTGTGTGTGTGTGTGTGTGTGTGTGTGTTTGTCTGTGTCTGTGTGTCTGTGTGTGTGTCTGTGTCTTGATACAGTAGGTCATTCAATGTCCCTCAGGTTGTGGCATGTCAATACATATTGGGCTGCAAGGTTTGCTTTGTTTCCTTCACCCAATAGTATTTTAAATTTGTTTTCCTCACTTAGATCATCAAAATGAGGAATTTCTAAATGTAGTTTATTAAAGTAAAAATTCCTAGTTTGGGACAAGGATGTACACTGTAGGAGGAAGTGCAACTCTGTCTCTACCTCACCTGTCGAACAGTGACCACATATTCTTTCTTCTTTTGGTTGCCATGATTTTTTATGTCTTCCTTTTTCGATTGCCAATTTGTGGTCACTTAGCCTGTACTTGGTTAGGGTCAGTCTCTGTTTTCTATCTCTGACAGTAGAGAGATATTCTGCTAATTTATATTCTCTGTTTAGGGCCAGATAACATTGTAATCTGCTTTGATGTTTAGTTTCTTCTTTCCAATATTCCAAATAGTTGTCTTTGCATTGTTTTATAATTTGGTTGACTCTGATTGGTTTTTGGAAAACAGTGTTGTTGTGAGACTGGTCAGGGTGTGTTTTGGGTGGGGGGGTTAGTCTCAACAACAACTGATGCAGGGGACTTTTTTCTGGGCTCAGCTCTTGGGTTTGGAGGGCTTTATAATGGAGGGTGTCTTGGGGGCTGGATGTAAGGTGATTAAAGAAATTTAGTGCTCTCTTATTTGTGTTAATTATGAGTGGGTATCTGCCTAATTCTGCTCTACAGGAATTGTTTGGTGTTTTTCTCTGCACCTGTAGGATGTATCTGCAGAATTCTGCTTGTAAAGACTCTATAGTGTGTTTTTCCCAGTGTGCGTAGCTATGATGACTGAGTGGACCCCATACTTCACTACCATACAGCGCAATGGGCAGGATGATACTATCAAATATTTTGAGCCAGATTTTAATTGGAATTTGTAAGTTATAAAATGTTCTTTTAATTGCATGTAGGGCTTTTCTAGCTTTTTCTTTTAGTGCATTCACTGCCATATGAAAGCTTCCTGAAGCTGTTATTGTTAAGCCCAGGTATGTATAGCTCATGCTGTGTGGAATGACAGTGTTGTTTATTAGGAAGTGGTATTTACTTTCTTGACATTTGGCACGTTTTTGGAAGATCATTACATTTGTTTTTTTTAGATTGATTTCTAGGGCCCAAGTCCTACAGAACTGTTCAACTATGTTGAGTTGCAGTTGTAGTCCTTGTTCAGTTGCAGACAGTAGGACCAAGTCATCGGCAAAGAGCAAGGATTTTACTTCTTTGTCTAAGAGGGAGAGACCAGGAGAAGGACAGTTGTCCAATTGAATTGCTAGTTCATTTATGTATATATTAAATAATGTAGGGCTTAAGTTACAGCCCTGCCGTACACCTCTTTTTTGAGTGAAGTATTCCGTTTGTTTTTCCCCAATTTTGACAGCACACTTGGTGTTTAGGTACATAGACTTAATTAAGTCATACACTTTGCCCCCTATCCCACAATTTAACAGCTGATAATAGAGTCCCTCATGCCAAATGGAATCAAAAGCCTTCTTAAAGTCAATGAAACAGGCAAATATTTTTGTATTTTTTGATTGGCTTACATGTTTATTAATTAAGGTGTGGAGTGTATAGACATGATCAGTTGTGCGGTGTTTTGGAAGAAAACCAATTTGAGTTTTGCTTAGGATGGAATGTTCATCATTATAATCTACTAGTCTCTTGTTTAGGATACTGCAGAACAGTTTTCCTAGGCAACTGCTGACGTTTATGCCACGATAATTGGAAGGGTCTGATTTGTCCCCTTTTTTGTGGATGGGAGAAATCAGTCCTTTACACCACATGTCAGGAAAATATCCTGACAGTAGAATTATATTGAATAATTTCAATATTGCGCCCTGCATCTCTGGGGAGCTGCATTTGAGCATTTCATTTTTTATGCTGTCTGGGCCACAGGCTTTCCTTGGCCGGAGAGAATTTGTTTGAGCAGTTAATTCTTTAAAAGTAATAGGAAAGTCAAGGGGATTTTGATTGTTTTTAATTTTTTCTTCTAATAATTTTAGTTTTTCTTTTATTAAATGTTGGTCTTGATTGATTTCATGAATTGGTATGTCTTTATATAAATTTTCAAAGTGTTCTCTCCAGATTTTGCCATTTTGGATTGGTAATGCTTGTGTTTCCTTTTTATTGAAATTGTTCCACATGTCCCAGAATTGATTGTCGTTAATGGCTTTCTCAATATCTTCAAGTTTCTTTTGGTTGTAATTTTGTTTTTTGTTTCGAATTGTATGTTTATATTTGCCTAGAATTTCATTGTAATTTATGCGTAACGTGGGGTCGTTTGGTTGCCGATGTTTCTCTTTCTATCTCTCTCTCCCTCATCCTGCTCTCTCTGTCTAGCTCTCTCTCACTTTCTCCCACATGCTCTCTCTTTCTCTCTCTCCTTCTCTCCCCATTGCTCTCTCTCTCTCTCCCTCATGCTCTCTCTCCCTCATGCTCGCTCTCTCGCTCTCTCTCTCTCTCCCCATCGCTCTCTCTTCTTCTCTCGCTCTCTCTCCCTCTCTCTCTCTCTCTCCCG
>NC_085015.1:5851834-5857376 GCF_963854185.1 Sardina pilchardus | reverse complement strand
CGGTTGCTTAGCGCTATGGACTGTCCGCTGGTGATAGCTGTAATGTGGGGTTAGTCGGCAAGGGGTGACTAAAACATAATAAATGGTGTGGCTTTGTTATGCATCAAGGTAGACCCTCCGTTTACAGTCTCAGACACAGCTTTGTTGTACTAATATTAGTGCATCAGTCAGGCTATGACTCAGGGGTGTTGCAACAGCGGAGGCAATTGCCCCTATTGCCCCCCCCCCCCCCCCCCCCCACCCCCCACCCCGCGCCCCCCCAAAGGACAGTTGATTACGTTGTTGGTGGTCTGCTGAGAGCCTCAGTATGCAATAGTTTGACCTTCATAGCCGTATTGTGCAGTGCTGCATTGCTATGAAACACGGCGGCTAGGCTACACGCGTGTGTTATCTTTCGTAATCAAGGCAGCCTATGAAGACTGTGTGTGCTGCAATGGGTTGAAGCTAAGAATGTAGAGATAAATATAAATGCTATTTTTGTGTTTGATATAGCGGCGATGTTAATGTTATGTATTTAACAGACTGTAGTTTATGTCATGTCTTTGCTATGAGAGAGCCTGTTAATGTCAACTGTACAATGTGCTCATCACTTCGACATGAAATTATGGTGCGTGAGAAAGTGTAAAGAGCCTCGTGTGTGTGTGTGTGTGTGTGAGAGAGAGAGAGAGAGAGAGAGAGTGAGAGCGCAGAAACAGATGTGTGTGTGTCGTTTGTCAGCATGGGCCGCAGACCTGTCAGACAGTGGCGGTGAGATTTGGAGCCGTCGGCAGAGCCGGGTGAAACCGGAGCCGGCGAGATGGAGTCTGGACTCCCATGACCTCTCCTGTACTCTGAGAGGGAGAGGGAGAGAGGGAGAGAGAGGGAGAGAGGGAGAGGGAGAGGGAGAGGGAGAGGGAGAGGGAGAGAGGGGAGAGGGAGAGGGAGAGGGAGAGGGAGAGGGAGAGGGAGAGGGAGAGAGAGGGATAGAGGGAGAGGGGGAGAGAGAGAGGGAGAGAGAGAGGGAGAGGGAGAGGGAGAGGGAGAGGGAGAGGGAGAGGGAGAGGGAGAGAGAGGGAGAGAGAGGGATAGAGGGAGAGGGAGAGGGAGAGGGAGAGGGAGAGGGAGAGAGAGGGAGAGAGAGGGATAGAGGGAGAGGGGGAGAGGAGAGGGAGAGGGAGAGGGAGAGGGAGAGGGAGAGGGAGAGGGAGAGGGAGAGGGAGAGGGAGAGAGAGGGATAGAGGGATAGAGGGAGAGGGAGAGAGAGAGAGGAGAGGGAGGGAGGGAGGGAGAGAGAGAGAGAAAGACAGACAAGCATGAAGGGAAAGAATTAAGCACAAAGTGAATTTCAAAGGGGCAGAAGGAAGGGTGAGATATGAGGGATGGGGGGGGATAGAGGGTAGACTGAAGAGGAAAAGAGGCAAAATATAGTACAGAAGGATAGCAGGAAAAGAGGCAAAATATAGTACAGAAGGATAGCAACATGAAGAAAAGAATAAACTATTTTAATATTGTATGTATGTATGTATGTACCTTGTGTTGTATGTATGTATGTATGTGTGTATATACCTTATGTGTGTGTATATGTGTGTATGTGTATGTGTGTATGTGTGTATGTGTGTATGTGTGTGTGTGTATGTGTGTATGTGTGTATGTGTGTATGTATGGATACACTGTATATGTAATATACAGAGAGGGTGAGTGAGGGAGAGTCATAGCAGTTGCAGCACAGCCTTTGTGTAACCTCTCTGCCATTGTTTTCCCCCCTGTCTTCCTGTCCCCTCCTCTTTCCTCTCGCTGCACTAGAGGAAGTGATCACACCCCAGAGGAAGTGAAGCCACTGTGGGCTTCCTGTTCCTCTCCTCCGTGTCCTCTGTGTGAGGGGGGGGGGGGGGGGGGTTTGTGGGCGGCCATGCACACGTGTCTGTGGCCGGGGTGGTCATATCGCCACAGCATCTTGCAACGTTCTTACTATAGATGTAATAGTACACACACACACACTCATTCACAGCCACACACACACACATCCACGGCCGTTAACAAAGCTGGGGTAGTCATATCGGCACAGCATCTTGCAACGTTCTTACTATAGATGTAATAGTGTACACACACACACACACACACACACTCATTCACAGCCACACACACACACACATCCACGGCCGTTAACAAAGCTGGGGTGGTCATATCGGCAAAGAATCTTGCTTGTGACGTCCTCAGTATAGATGTAATGGTGTACAAAAACACACACACACACACACACACACACACACACACACACACACGGCCTGTGCCTACTTCCCTTTTCTTATGTGGCGAGGCCTCCTGGTGGGCCCCCTTCATCTTGTGTTTATTTATAGAGAATGGCAGTGTGCTACAACTACTCCTGTCCACACACCACACACACACACACACACACATGGACACATGGACACACGGACACACGGACACAGACACAGACACCATGAGGACACACACACATACACCCACACACCCACCGACACACACCCACACCCACACACACACACACACACACACACACACACACACACCATCCTTTCAAGATCCAGATCCAGCATACAGTATTTCCCAGTTGTGGAGCACAGTACTACTACATGTTTCAAGCTGTGTTCTAACTTGTAATATGTGCATTAAAGTGTCTGTCCCAAATCAATTGATCCAAAATACTAGTACTAGTTCTTATCGTAATTTCCCGACTATTAGCCACGGCTTATACATTGATTTCGCAAAATTTCTTCAGCTATGAGGTAAATATACGGGGACAGTTAATATGATATCAATATGGTTTTATGGAGAAGCCATATTCCGTAGAGAACCACGTGAGGATTGCCCGTTCAGGCCATGTTCTATAGAGAACCGCGTGAGGATTGCCCGTTCAGGCCATGTTCTATAGAGAACCGCGTGAGGATTGCCCGTTCAGGCCATGTTCTATAGAGAACCGCGTGAGGATTGCCCGTTCAGGCCATGTTCTATAGAGAACCGCGTGAGGATTGCCCGTTCAGGCCATGTTCTATAGAGAACCGCGTGAGGATTGCCCGTTCAGGCCATGTTCTATAGAGAACCGCGTGAGGATTGCCCGTTCAGGCCATGTTCTATAGAGAACCGCGTGAGGATTGCCCGTTCAGGCCATGTTCTATAGAGACCGCGTGAGGATTGCCCCGTTCAGCGGCTTCAGGCTGCAGCCCAAAACCAGAGTGGCGTAGCAGTTCCCCCAGGAGTCAGTGGCAGGACGGGACAGCCTCTCGGTCCCTGTGTTTTCAGTCATGGAGAATATCTCCTGCTGCCAACCCACACACACACACACACACACAGCAACCCTCCAAAACCCTTTTTGTGGTTTGAAGTGGGAACATTTGGCACCATGCGATTGGTGACCTAAAAAGAGTGTTCACTTGGAGCATGACCTTGCCTCTCTCTCTCTCTCTCTCTCTGTATGTCTTTCCCTTTCTCTCTCTTTCTCTCTCACTCTCTCTTCCCCTCTCTCTCTCTCTCTCTCTCTCTCGCTCTCTCTCTCTCCATAAACAGAGTGTGACCACGGAAAGCTGTTTTTCTTCTTATGGGCTGTTTTGCTTCTGTTTAGATGAGTCCTTGGCTTTATTGCTGCGCCACTGAGATGATGCAGCTGCAGTGGCAGTGACCGCCGCAATACTCCACTCCGTTTCCCCTGAACTTTAGCGAAGGGCATCAACGACCGAAACCTGTTCTGGCCGAGCCCTGGCAGCACACTGTGTTTCTCCCGACGCAGGTGTCAACATAAACAAGGTCCAGTAAAAGGGGAAAAAAGATGGATAAAAAAAGATGGATAAAAATAAAACAAAATCGAATATACATACGCAAACGGTCCAGTAAAAGGGTAAAAAAGATACTATACAGTATGGATACAAATAAAACAAAATCGAATATACATACGCAAACGACAGCTAGACAGACAGCTAGACAGACAGGTAGTCATATTACTTTATTCGTCCCATTGGGCTTATTGATAATATTACCATAGACATTATGTCACATACACACATATGTCAAGTCAAAAAGTAATACATTTAGATATGAAGTCTTGCAAGTCTTTGCAATCTGATGCATCCAGATGAAGTATGACTTGGACCACAGAGTAACTGGCATGTCTGTTATGTAGTGTTATGTAGCCGATCGTTCTTCCTCTGGCGCAGTGAGCACAACGAAGGCACGAACAACGTTCTGCACTGCAAACAGATCCAACACCTCTCTCGTTTGTCCGTCTACCGATCGGCTCTGGGCCCCCTCTGGCCAGGTTCCGGCCCGGAGCCGCCGCAGTCTGGGAAGTTCTCCAGATGTCCCAAAGTTTACGGGAGCAGTAATGTGGCCATTAATTTGGAAATGAAATATGGAAAACCCCATAAATGCCGGCTTATGTGTTTCGCAATAGCCTATATTTTCTCACCTAAGAATGTAGACTAATGTGTTCGCATAGCCCCACAACAAATGATGTACAGTAACACCACCACCGCCGCCATTAATGTAAAAATTAAATACGGGAAGTCGAAGTGATATATTGGATTTGGTGTTAACGGCGTAATGCCCCATGTTTCCACGCCATGACTAAGCCTGTTTGGTAGAAGGGCTTCAGAGGCAATATGCCACTCACATGCTTTAGTGAAAATGTTGTGGGTTGAGTCATTGTGATGTCCTAACATTAAAGCAAGGAAGATTACAACGAACAGCCATCTTTGACAGTTATAATCGTTAGTCGGTTGTGCTACTTGCGATGACTTTCAGAATTACTCGAAAGCGTGACAAAGCGACCAAGTGACAGAGAGGCGGAGGAGGTTTTTTTTTTTTTTTTCAATCTGTCGGGGGAGACGTTGAGATGCCTCTCGTAGCAACTCCCAGAAGGTGCGATATGATGTGCCAGGTCACTGGCCATCATCTTCCACAGGAGGCAGAGTGAAGCTTCTCTCTCTCTCTCTCTCTCTCTCACTCTCTCTCTCACTCTCCCTCTCCCCTCCCTCCCTCTCCCTCCCTCCCTCTTTCTCCCTCCCTCTCTCTCAAATTCAAATTCAAAATTCAAAAGCTTTATTGGCATGAATGTAAATACAATATTGCCGAAGCATCAAGTTATAATAGTCAAAGAATAATACATGCTGTCTTTCCACCATAGCCTTTCTCTTTGTCTCTCTTTCTCTCTTCATTTTGCTCCCTCTCTCTCCCTCTCCCTCTCTCTCTCCCTCTCCCTCTCTTTCTTTCTCTCCTCTCCTCTCCTACACTGTTGCAGAAAGGTCTCCAAAGTGAGTCACGGGTGAACCAACCCCCCCCCCACCCCACCCCCCTCAGACATAACACCCCCCTTCCCCACTCAGAGCTGTCTGTGACATGTGCCTGAGTACATAACTCACCCGTCTACACACACACACACACACACACACACACACACACACACACGGACATATACTCACACAGAGGGCGCTCACAAATACACACAGACACACACACACACACAAACACACGGTGCTCAGAAATTCACACACATAGAGATGCACACATACACAACATTCTCTCTCTCTCTCTC
>NC_085015.1:5826834-5836834 GCF_963854185.1 Sardina pilchardus | reverse complement strand
GCAAACGATACGGCTCGTGCGTAACAGGGAGTGCAATGGCACACTGTTAACCAAAGTGGCCATTTTGCATAGAGGAACGGAAAGTACAGTGTACCCATTCGATTGTGAGACCGCAGTGGAGATTACAGTGCTACTCTCTGTGTGTGTGTGTGTGTGTGTGTGTGTGTGTGTGTGAGAGAGAGAGAGAGAGGGAATGTCCCCACAAATCTCTCTCACACAAACACCACAGACAGACACACACACACACACACACACACACACACATATACACATGCTCACAATCTCTTACACTATACGCACGTCCTCTTTCACATGCAAACACACACACATAATCTCTCACACTATACACACATGCTCTCTTTCACATAGATTATATGCATTTTGGGGTGTGGTGTGGATTATATGATGGATTATATGATGGCTCATTCAGAGCATTTTTAGGGGGTGGTGTGGATTATATGCTGGTTCATTCAGAGCATTTTTAGGGTGTGGTGTGGATTATATGATTGCTTATATGCTGGTTCATTCAGAGCATTTTGGGGTGTGGTGTGGATTATATGATGGATTATATGCTGGTTCATTCAGAGCTTTGTGCCACTGAATACCAATTAGTAATTAGTGCAGGTTTCTGTGATGTTCTTTTTCGAGTTCTTTTTAGTAGTTGGTAAATTAATAATATCTTAACCAACACACAATCTGTGTATTGGGGTTCTCAAGTTTGTGTTAATGCTTTTGTGTGTGTGTGTGTATATGTATGTGCAGTATGTGTATGTGCCGTTCACCCTTCCCCTCACATTCTGTTAGACCCCTCCACCCCCCCTCCCTCTCTCTCTCTCTATCCCTCTCTCTCTATCCCTCCCTCTCTCTATCCCTCTCTCCCTCGCGCTGCTTCCTCCAGCACGTAGTCTCTCATCATGTTGCTCCTCTCTGTGCTGTCTAACCCCTGAGGGTCCCCGGTGGCTGAGGACGGTCCAAGGGGACGGGCGGGGAGAGCTACCCCAGATTCATCAGCCCTGTGTGGGGAGAGCGCAGAGCGCAGGCCCCCGGGGGGCCTCTGGAGCCTGGAGCTGGAGCTGGAGTTATTACCAGCCAGTGGAGAACTGCTGCTGCTGCTGATGCTGCTGATGATGCAATGACCTGCTATGCATGGGAAACTAGAGATGGTGCATTGATGACACACACACACACACACACACACTACACACACACACACACACATACATGCATACATACACACACACAAACACACACACACATTTACATGCATACAGTACATACACACACACACACATACTGTATGCACACTGCACAGTCGCATCAACACATATTCATGCTAATTTTACAAACAGCAACTGACGCATATAACCACACAGATATGTACACACACACACACACACACACACACACACACACATGCATTTACTAGCATTGACGTGCACATACTGTATGCACACACACACACACACACACACACACACACACACACACACACACATTTACGTGCACATATGCACACACACACACACACACACACACACACACACTGAGATGCGGCAGTGCCATGAGGCTGCTGGGTAGAGCCGCGGCTGCTCTCCCACGCGCTGTCGGAGGCGGCGTGTTATCTGAGCGCCGCCGAACTCACAAGAAAGGAGGAGAAATGTCAGGAGCGGCATTATGGGATGTGCCGCCGCAGCGTCGAGATAGCAACCAAACAAACGGAGGAGAGCGCTGTGATCTGTACAGCTTTGGCAGCCTCTTTCTCCTCCTCTCTTCCTCCCTCATGTGTGCTCTCTCGCTCTCTCGTTCTCTCTCTTTCTCTTCCTCTTTTCCTCCCTCTCTCATGCTCTTTCTTTTCTTTCTTCTTTCTCTTCTTCTCTCTGGCTCTTGCTCTCTCCCTCTCCTCCCTCTCCCTTTCTCTTTCTCCTCCTCTCTTCCTCCCTCTCTCATGCTCTCTCTCTCTCTCAC
This sequence comes from Sardina pilchardus, assembly GCF_963854185.1. Classification (NCBI taxonomy): domain Eukaryota; kingdom Metazoa; phylum Chordata; class Actinopteri; order Clupeiformes; family Clupeidae; genus Sardina; species Sardina pilchardus. Next base: position 5,834,869 of record NC_085015.1, on the reverse strand, counting down.
TCTCCCTTTCTCTTTCTCTCGCTCCTTCCTCCTCTCTCCCTCCCTCTCTCCTTGGATTTCCCTCTTTTTCTCTCGTTCTTGCTCTTTGTTTTCTTTTTTTGACGGGTCTTTCTTTTTCTCTCCTCTCTCTCCCCTCGTTCCTCAGATTCGTGTGTGTGTGTGTGAAAAGAGGCTTTGATCATGGCGGTGCAGGCTGGGCTGTTTGAGCATGACAGCTGGGATGCCAAGAACGGAGTGGCGCAGAGGAGACACACACACACACACACACACACACGTGCCTACATACATCCACTTTCACTCTTTCTCACATACAGATGTACACACACACACACACACACATTCACAAATTCTCTCACACATTCACAGTGGCAGTCTGCTCTCTCAGCACACATCACTCACCTGCATCAGCTTCTGTTAGTTAAGTGTAGCAAAGACAGACACATGCACATCTACCCCTCTCTCTCTCTCTCACACACACACACACACACACACACACACACACACACACACACACCATGAATGCAAGGCAAAGGACTGAACTCAATGTCTTGTGAATTCCTGCCTGGACCTGCATGTTATTCTCCACACACACACACACACACACACACACACACACACACACACACACACACACACACACACACACACACACACACACACACACACACACACACACACACACACACACACACACACACACACACACACCTGGTCTCCTCTCCCCACTTTTAAATCTCCTTTCTTCGGTCGCCCTTCATTAACTCCCTTACTTCAACATGTAGTCTGTCTTTGTGTGTGTGTGTGTGTGTGTGTGTGTGTGTGTGTGTGTGTGTGTGTGTGTGATTGTATCCTACTGAAGCACCCCTTAAAGCCTCTCTGCAGGTGATCATGATTGGGCGTGGTTGTTTCAGGTGGCCTAAGTAGAGATTTGGGTTCAGATACTGTAGCTCAGGGTTTGGATTGGAAGCTAGAAGTCGGAAGTACTCAATCACCCCCTCTATCTGTATGGGTCTTTTTTTCTCCCTATACCTCCTCTCGTATCTCTCTGTGTCAGTCCATTATCTCACTCTTTTTTCTCCCTATACCTCCTCTCGTATCTCTCTGTGTCAGTCCATTCTCTCACTCTTTTTTTCTCCCTATACCTCCTCTCGTATCTCACTGTATCAGTCCATTCTCTCACTCTTTCTCTCTGGCTTTATAAGGCCATGCCAACGGGTCATCTCCCTTTCTTCTCTTCCTTCCTTTCATCTCTATCATCTCTCTCTCTCTCTCATCCCTCTCTCCCTGCTGTTGTGTTGTGTTGTGTGGTGTTGTGGTGCCAGGCCTGCTCTTGGGCAGGGTGGTGGTGAGTCATTGTGGAATGGGCTCGTGCTCCCTCCCCGCCACCTGTGATGGGAGGAGGATTAGTTGCACTTAAAACAGCACCTCCCTCTTCCTGCTAACACACGCCCCACTGCCCTCTCTCTCTCTCTCTCCCTCTCCCTATCTCTCTCTCTCTCTCTCTCTCTCTCTTTCACACTCTCTCTCTCTCTCTTTCTCTGCGGGAGCCTCACTGATCTGCAGTGAGCACTCAGGCCAAACGCACAGGCAGCAACAGTAGCAACGGCAGCAGAAATAGAGGCACTAACAAGAGGAGAGAGAGAGAGAGAGAGAGGGAGGGAAGGAAGAGAGAACGGAGTGGGTGAGTAAGAGAAAAGGGAGGGAGAGAGGGAGGGAGGGTGTCTGCTTGGGGTCTGACTAGCTTCCTGGTGCATGCAGCTGTCCTGTTTCCCTGCTTTGGAACAAGCCAACACTTGTGTAACTAGCTGAGAAAAAGAGAGAGAAAGAGAGAGTGAGTGAGTGAGTGAGGGAGAGAGATAGTAAGAGAGTGAGAGATAGTGAGAGAGAGATAGAGCGAGTGAAAGAGAGAGAGAGAGAGAGAGCGAGAGAGTGAGATAGACGTGTGTAAGGGAAAGGGCAAGAAGAGGTTGTGGACATCTGTGTGAGAAAGTGAGAGAGAAGAAAATGTAGAGAGAAAGAGAGAGAAAGAAGGTTCTTTAGGGTGTCTGTGAGCCAGAGAGAGAGAGAGAGAGAGAGAGAGATGAAGTGAGTGGGTGTGTGAAAGGAAGAGGGAGAGCGACGGAAGAAGGGAGAGAGAGAGAGAGAGGGAGAGAGAGAGAGTTGATGACCCACTTCCAGACGGGCTGGAACACTCCAGTTCCACTGTGCTTGACGCTCGTCGTAACGTAACGTTCGCCTGCTCATCCCGTCGCTCGCTCCACACGGATGATGACAAAGACTGAATAATCAACATCGTCCGCCCTTCACGGGAGACCAGGGACTCGGAAACAGAGAGAGAGACAGAAATAGAGAGAATAGAGAGAGAGAAAGGGAGAGAGGGAGAGAGGAGTCAGCTGCCTTCTCCTCCTTTTTTCCCTCTTATCCTCTTCGCCACAGTCTCTTGTTAGCTCTGCGGTAGCCTTTCCTATTTTTTTCCTCTCTTCCGTCGTGCTCTCTCCTTCCTCCTCCTCCTCTTATCCTCCCCTCCCCTCCCCTCCTCTCTCCTCCTCCTCCCCGTTTCTCTGTCTCCCTCGTTCTCTCTGTCGTGTCGTCGGGCACTTCAGAGCCGTCTGACTTGCGGCCAGAGGTCGGCCGAGGAGGCTTCCTCTCCAACGCCCGGCTCTCTCTTTAAGAAAAAAAAAAACAACCGCATTGCTCTCCCCCGCTTTCTTTCTCTCTCTTTTTTTGTATCTCTGTTCCTCCCTTGTGTCCTCCTTCTCTTTCTTTCTCTCTCTCTCTTCCTCTCTTCTGTTTCTTTTCTCTTTTTTTTTCCGCTCCTGAGCAGACCGTGTACGTGCACCAGAAAAAAAGCGTCAGGGAAGGGCGGTTTGGACTGGCAGAGACGAAACAGCTTTTGGGTTTTAGGGGAGGTTTTGTGTGAGTGTGTGTGTGTGTGTGCGTGTTTCGGGAGGCTCGTCCTGTTCCCCCGTCTCCTGTTCAAGACTACTGCTGCTGTGGCAACGAGTGAGAGGTAAACACAGCATGTTCTTTCTCTCTCTCTTTCTCTATCTCTCTCTCTCGCTCTCTGTCTCTTTCTTCTTTCTACCCCCTCTTGCCGTCCTCTTTTGCCAAAATCTCTCTCTCTCTCTCTCTCGTACCCACTGTCAGCTGTTTCCGTGGCAACAATGGAATGAAAGGCCTTTCCTTTGCAGAGTAGCGTTTTTTGGGTTGCTGTAGATATGTATATTTTTTAAAGAAAGTTGTTGTAAAATGGCCGCTCACACTGTGCTGGGAGCTTGCTTGCCTCTGTGTGTGTGCGTGTGTGCGTGTGTGTGTGTGTGTGTGTGTGTGTGTGGTTGGGAGTGAGTCAGCAGTCGGAGGTTGTTTTGGGAGGCCAGGAGTTGTTTGGGTGGAGCAGCTGGACACAGAGACAGAGAGGGAAGAACAGTCTGTGTGTGTGTGTGTGTGTGTGTGTGTGTGTGTGTGTGTGGTATGCAGAGATTTGTTGTTGTTGTTTTGTCTCTGCTAGCACGCCTGACACGACTGGTTCAAGAAATAAAGCGGCTGAGGTGCCATATTCTCACCTCCTATCTGTGTGTGTGTGTGTGCGTGTGTGTATGTGTGTGTGTGCGTGGCCGTGTGTGTGTGTGTGTGCGGGGGCATTCGTCCACGAGACAATGTACTGCTGAGTTTATCACTATCATTACCGTAAATGTCAATGACTTGTGTGTCATTCACACCTCGGTTAGCTAGCAGGCTGTTCATGAGTGTCTTGGCAGCTACACCCTCTTAGCCGCTACAATCTAGCGGTTAGCGTTACGGGGCCTGCCCTGTGCGCTGTATAAAGTCATGTTACTGGGCCTGCCCTGTGCGCTGTATAAAGTCATGTTACTGGGCCTGCCCTGTGTGCTGTATAAAGTCATGTTACTGGGCCTGCCCTGTGCGCTGTATAAAGTCATGTTACTGGGCCTGCCCTGTGCGCTGTATAAAGTCATGTTACTGGGCCTATCCTGTGTGCTGTATAAAGTCATGTTACTGGGCCTGCCCTGTGCACTGTATAAAGTCATGTTACTGGGCCTGCCCTGTGCACTGTATAAAGTCATGTTACTGGGCCTGCCCTGTGCACTGTATAAAGTCATGTTACTGGGCCTGCCCTGTGCACTGTATAAAGTCATGTTACTGGGCCTGCCCTGTGCACTGTATAAAGTCATGTGCTGGGCTCTGAAGCAAGGCTATCACCTGACCCGCTTTGTGTGTTGTGGAGTCCATTCATTCTAATAGTGTTGTTATTTTTACCCTTCTGGGGACCTGACAGAAACACAATTTCAGCTCTCTATATGGCTGTACATAGATAGATACATACATACATACATACATACATGCATACATACATACCAAGGGGTTCAACCTATAGCAAAGTTGACTTTGACTTTGACTTTGACTTCTAGTTTGAGCTTCCTGCAGCAGTTTTTGTCGTCGGTGAACTAGCTAAGCCTTAGCCAGCGCTAGCCAGTTGGGTTTGTCTGGTCTGTAGATGACCTACAGTATTATCAATTTGTTCTGGTTGATGTTTGTCGTATTAATGTTTGGTCTTGTCGGTGCTTGTTGGCGGTATTTCAAGGTTCCTGTTGGTTTGTGTTGAATGATATCGGCTCTGTTTGGTTCCTGTTGGTTCGTGTTGAATGATATCGGTTCTGTTTGGTTCTGGTTTGATACACGATGCATTAGCTCATACAGTTCCTGTCTGTTGTCGTTGGATTTTGATTGGTTCGCAATGTAGGTCATGGTTCTTTATTGGTTTGTGTTTTGATCTTGTGAAACTGCCACCCTGCCGATTGATTCCTAGCTCCGGTGCTACGTTTTTGGGCAATGTGAGTGGTCTCGTCTCTGTGTGTGTGTGTGTGTGTGTGAGGGACATAGAGAGTGTGTGTGTTTCTCGGTGGGTGTGGCGTGGGCGTTGCACCGTCTGTGTTTTGACAGGGATGTTCGTTTATCACGACTGTTTAAGCTGATTAGGTGGTGCAGATCCACCCCCCTCTCCTCTCCCCCTCCTCTTCCTCCTCCTCATCTTCCTCTTCCTCCTCTCCCCCTCCTCCCTCTCCTCTCCCCCTACTCTTCCTCCTCCTCCTCTCCTCCTCCTCCTCCTCTCTACCCTTCATAAGATTGGGGATGGGGAGTGGATGCAGTGTGTTAGGGGTGGTGGTGGTGGTTGGGGGGGTTTTAGTCTGGACACAGGCAGGGGAGGCCGTCTAATCTCCCCTGATCCACTGAGACATGCACTCAGCAACACACACACACACACACACACACACACACACACAGAGAGAGAGAGAGAGTTGGGGCGGCTGCACTATGACCCATTTAGCAAACAGCTCCCTCAATGCAGCACTGTGCAGAGAGAGCTGAGCGGCTGTTTCCAATTATGTGCTGAAAAGAGAGGGATAGAGAGAAAGAGGGGGAGAGGGAGAGAGGAAGGGAGGAAGAACATGAGGGGGAGAGAGAGAGAGAGAGCTCTTTAGTCAAGGCAGTGCTGTTCTGCAGTACGAATAGAAACTGACTGCATGATATTTTATTCAATTTTCATCTTCTTTTTATATTATTTGTCTGCATAGTGACATGACCTTGAGTCAGGACAGGAAGTGTGTGCGTGCGTGCGTGTGTGTGTGCTTCTGTCAGTGTTAACGGTATTTAGTTTGTTATACCAAATGTATAAACAAAATTGGTGGCTGTGTCTTCCTAATTGCCGATTATTCATCTACATCTGTATGTAGAGATGGATATATATTTTGTGTGTGTGTGTGTGTGTCTAGAGAGCACTTTCTGATAAGTGCAGTTCCTCTCACGGAGCTAGAATGTGAAGTGACATGGTGTTCAGGTCGCATCGCTCTCACCGCCCTGCCCACACACACACACACACACACACACACACACACACACACACACACACACACACACACACACACACAGACAGATGCAGATACATGCCAACACCGACTCAGATAAACACACGCAACACAGACACTAACACTAACAGAGACTAACACATACTCAGAGACACTCAGAGACACTCACAGACACACAAGACACAAGAATCACACACACACACACACACACTGTTTTTACCTACACACACTCATCTGCACACAGACAGAGGGCAGGAGATCTAATGAAATGAAGACCCTTCAGTAAGCAAGCAGTTCCCGAGACAACGCCACACTCACACAAGCACCACAGATGGACCTGTTAGATTAACTGTAGTATTGGAGACGATAAACATTATGAGCACAAAAACACACACAAATGAACTCAGCATTGTACAGATGAAAGAAACACACACACACACACACACACACGCACAGACATACGCACACGCCCAGACAAACACACACACCCCACATGCAGCATTCAGGCATTCCAGTCTTGGCCAGCTGAGAGGTCGCTCCTGGAAGACAGTTTATGAGCGAGAGAGGGCCTTGAGCTCAGACCGTAAATCTGGACTGCTGAAGGGAAAGGAGAGATGCAGACACACACACACACACACACACACACACACACACAGAGGCTGGAAATAAATGCAGCGAAGACATCCTGAGAGGAAATTCCAAGCCCCCGCAGACTTGAATCTTTAATGCGGCAGTTATTCATGGAATGCTGTCAGCGTGATTCTTCTGCTCGCAGACTGTGTGTGTGTGTGTGTGTGTGTGTGTGTGTGTGAGCATGTGTGTGTCTGTGTGGGTGTGTGTGCTCTTGCTTTCCCTCCTTAATCTATAACCTGATGAATTGAACCATAAACAAACATGTCCTGTGCTTGCTGTGTCTCCTAGACAGTAATGTGCTCTATTGCTGGTACTGTAGGCAGTGCAGCGGCACTCCGCATGTTGGCAATATCAGATGAGCTGCAATCCAATCCAATCCACTTTATTTATATAGCACAATTTAAGCTGCACACCTAGTGATGTTGGCATCGCACACAGTGAAGTATGTATATCTTAGTTTAGTGAGTTTATTTTGTTTTTAGTTTAGTTAGTTGTTTATCTAGATAAGGACAGTGTACTGTATATTTCTCAGTGCAACATCAGTACAAGTACAACATGTAAATATGCTAGAGTTAGCATCGTAACTAGTTGTCATCAGTTGCCCCAGATACATATCATAAGAAGCATCAACACAAGGAACAAGCATACACCACCCTCATAGTTTGAGAGGCAAGACAAACACTAACAACAACAGATATGACAAAATACAGTATAGCACAATGCATAACGTACATGTAGCTCAACACAGCAAAATGTCTCCTGTCTCAGTATTGCGTGGCGTTGCTCAGTGGAGTATTTTATAATGCACGCCCGTGGTCAGTGCAGTGTCTTGCCCAATGTTGCCTCATACTGCAGTGTGTGTTGCGCACCTGGGCGCAGGTAGTGTGGTGCTGTGAGGAGCTACGCTAACGTGGAGTAGCCTGAAGGTTGTCGGTTCAATTCCCGGAAAACGTATCAGAATCTCGGAAGTAATCACGTATGGTAGTACTGTACGTGTACTTAAGACTACTGCAGATGACTGCATGAAGTCGAATCCCCCTATTACCAGGGTGTGCTGACACGGATGGATTTCCAAACCATTCAGCTATGAGTGTGTATGGAAGAGATGGTGGGGGCATTGACTGACAGAATAGCTCTATCTTATTAATGTGTGTATGTCTGTGTGTGCGCGTGTGTGTGTGTTTGTGTCAGGGGGTGGATGAGAGGGAGAGGGAGAGAGTGTGTGTATCTAGGCTGTATTATTAGCTATGCATGTGGGTACACATGTAGATGACATGTTCCAAATGTGTGCCAGTATAGTGTTTACATTGCTAATGTAGATTTATGCCTCCTCACAGTGTTTGTTCTCTAGTCTCGTGTGTGTGTGTGTGTGTGTGTGTGTGTGTGAACCTCTCAGTTATCTATCTCATCCTCTGTGACCTTCATCAGATAGCAGCCAGTCTATTACCCTTAGTATGCGCACACACACACACACACACACACACAAAGCTGGGGGTGGTAGGGAAGCCTCATAAGGGTGA
>NC_085015.1:5809334-5814334 GCF_963854185.1 Sardina pilchardus | reverse complement strand
CAGCTATATATTACGTTACCGCTCCAGAGATTGCCTTACCCTAGCAACAGCCCCCTCTATTCCTGTGGAAGAACCCAGGCAGTTTGGTCGGCCCCGGCAACAAGCCATTTTCACACACCAAACACTCCGCGTTGCCATGACAGCACGCTACCGCATCCCAGATCTTTTAGAAATAAATAAATAAGTAAGTAAACGGATAAACGTGGATGTTGTCGTCAGCCCTGGGGTGCAAGGGGGGTTGTTTTTGTGTTGTTATGGCTTTTCTGTTTGTTCCTTTGCCCCTCGTTATGTGATGGTCGTCCGCTGCTCTTTCTCTCTCTCACACACACACACACACACACACACTCTGTCTAACGCTGACGCATTCGCTGTTCTGTCGGCGGAGTCGTCACGGTCAAAATGTCCTCGCAGGCCCCGGCTTTTACGAGGCGGTCAGCGCTGCCAGGGAAATTACAGGTACATCTCGTCCCTCTCGTCCCTCTCCCTCCGTCTCCGTCTGCGCTCGAGACGCTCTGAGTCACTCACGCCGTCATGGGGCGTCTCTCTCTCTCTCTCGCTCTCTCTCTCTCTCTCTCCCTCTCTATCTCTCTCTCACCTTGTCCTTGTCTCTCTCTCTCCCTCACTCTCTTTCTCGCTCTCGCCTTCTTTGTCTTGCTATCTCTCTTTGCTTCTCTCTGTCTCCCATCTCTCTCTTTCTCTCCCTCTCCCACTCTCTTTCTCTCCCTCTCTTTCTCTCTCCCTCTCTCTCTCTTTCTATCTTTCTATCTCACCCCCCTCTCTCTCTCTTTCTATCTTTCTCTCCCCCCTCCTCTCTCTCGTTCTATCTTTCTCTCCCCCTCCTCTCTCTCTCTTTCTATCTCTCTCTCCCCCCCTCCTCTCTCTGTCTCTCCATCTGTCTGATGCAAGCGTGGTGTCAGCTCTCCCTCTGCTGCCTGTGTCCACGGTAACGCTTCTGCTGCTGGAGTATGGAGCTGTTTACAGATTCTCACAGCATCCTTTTGTTCCCCTCTGAAATGCCCCCCCCCTCACCCCCCACCTCCTCCCATTATCCCTCACACCATCCTCTCTCACACACTGCCTCTGCTCTCACTCCATCACTTCCTCTCCTCTCTCTCTCTCTCTCTCTCTCGCTTTCTCTCTCTTTCACTTTCTCTCTCTCTCTCACACACTCTGTGTCTGTGTGATGTGCCTTGCGAGGTACACACATTGATGGTCAAAGTCATTATAGGCATCAAAGGCAACTGTGGGTTTTTTTTTATGATCATTTCGTCGCACACGTAGTATGACTGTGTTAGGGTGTTTATCAGTGTCACTTCCTGAGTGGTGTGGGGCTTCTTCTGTGCGTGGGTGTGTATCAGAGTAGTTTGTTCAGATTTTGTCAGTTCTTGACGCATGCGCATGCGTGTGTGGGTGTGTTTGTGTGTGTGTGTGTGTGTGTGTGTGTGTGTGTGTGTGTGTGTGCAGTATGTATGTGTTGGTGTGTGTGTATGTATGTATTTATGTATTTATGCATGTATGTATGTGTGTGTTGGTGTGTCTCTGTGTTTTCATTTCTGATGAAAAGATCCCTTTACACTAATCACCAGCACAGGTAATTACCCAAGCCTGGAAATGGCACACAGCTCACAGCACGGCAGATGTGAAACTGACCCGCTAAATGAGAAGGCATTCGGTTTCTGGTGACTCTGTGTGTGTGTGTGTGTGTGTGTGTGTGTCTCTGTCTCGTATCAGCATGCGCGTGAGGAATTGAAACCGGAGTGGTACACCACCTGCATCGGTCAGGTTGTAGAAGCGAACAAAGGCAGCGGACTCCTCAGAGAGAGAGCGAGAGAGAGAGAGAGAGATGAAATTGAATGAGGTGTAGAGAGAGAGAATGAGGGCAAATGCAGGAGAGAGAGAGATGAGGGTGAATGAGAGAGCAAGAAGGCACAATCAACAAAGAGGAATGGAGATACAGTAGATGAAGCGAGACAGAGAGAGCGAACAAAGGAACAAGAGCGAAGACAGAGGGGTAGGAAGGGAGAGATGCGATTGATAGACAAAGGTGGGGCTCTGATAGCTGATAGTTGCTTGGTTGCCGTGGTGTTGGGGCTCTGATAGCTGATAGTTGCTTGGTTGCCGTGGTGTTGGGGTTCTGATAGCTGATAGTTGCTTGGTTGCCGTGGTGTTGGGGTTCTGATAGCTGATAGTTGTTTGGTTGCCATGGTGTTGGGGTTCTGATAGCTGATAGCTGATAGTTGTTTGGTTGCCGTGGTGTTGGGGTTCTGATAGCTGATAGTTGTTTGGTTGCCATGGTGTTGGGGTTCTGATAGCTGATAGTTGTTTGGTTGCCATGGTGTTGGGGTTCTGATAGCTGATAGTTGTTTGGTTGCTGTGGTGTTGGGGTTCTGATAGTGTTGTTCATTTGTTGCCGTGGTGTTGGGGCTCTGATTGCTGATAGTTGTTTGGTTGCCGTGGTGTAGGGGTTCTGATAGCTGATAGTTCTTTGGTTGCCGTGGTGTTGGGGTTCTGATAGTGTTGTTGTTTGGTTGCCGTGGTGGCAGTCCCTTGGCTCACCTTGACACGTGTGGCAGGCGGCTGGCACATGGTAGGTGTCCATGGTGACCACGAGTCAGTGGCCGGGGGTTGGGGGTGGGGGACACATTAATGTCACACACCAGGGGTTTCGTCCTCTGTAGGGAGGCGTGTGTGTCGCACCTCATCTTGCCCTTGGAGAAATGGTGTACACACACACACACACACACACACACACACACACACACACACACACCTCGTCTCTGTCCGCTGTGCTGCGGCGGGGGGTTGGCTAGTATCGGAGGTTAGCAGCGGAATGCTAAATAAGGCCACTCAGTCAAGTGCAGCAGCTGCCTTCAAGTGAATGACACACACACACACACACACACACACACACACACACACACACACACACACACACACACACACACACCAGCAGCAACCTCTGCCTCCCCCTCCATCTGTCTTAATGAAGCCTGAGTAATTCCATTGGCCTGCTCCCCTCGCTGTGTTTTTTCAGCTTGGACAGGGGACTCCTCCGACCGCAGACGCACCGTATCGATTCCCCCTGTAACTTCATTTGCCAGCCTGCGCTCGCAGCCTCTGATACACAACACACTGCACAAACCAGTGTGTGTGTCGTTCGTGCGTGCGTGCGTGCGTGCGTGCGTGCGTGCGTGCGTGCGTGCGTGCGTGTACACCTGCATAATATTATAATTTCCCTGATGTGGGCCTCTGCAAATTTTGGGAGGACGTGGTATTGTCTGTCTGTGTCTGTGTCTGTGTCTTGTTTGTGTGTGTGTGCATCTGTGCTTGTTTGTGTGTGTGTGTGTCTGTTGTTATTTCAGTACCCCCTGTATTTGTTATTAACTTCCATGATGTGCGTTAGCATTAACCCCTCTGCCCCGTTTGTGAGAGAGCGTGAGCGAGCGTGAGAGATGGCGAGAGAGCGAGCGAAAGAGAGAGGGAGGGAGTGAGCGAGAGGGAGAGAGAGAGAGTGAGAGAACACGAGAGAGAGAGAGAGAGAGAGAGAGAGAGAGAGAGAGACTGCGCGCAGGCCTGTTCTTCTCGTGTAATGGCCGGCTGTAAAGATGACTAAGTGCAGCTGTCTGCTAAGCGGCTGCCACTCCTGAGCTCAGGTCAGCCAGGTCCACCCGGGCCCTCGGAACACTCGTCCATTGTCTTTATTTACGCTCCGGAACTCTCCGCAAGGCTTCCGACCCGTGATTAAGCAGGGGGGGATTGTGGGTAATGAAGGAAGCAGTCTCGCCAAGTAGGCATTATGTTCTAATCGAGTAGGGAACACACACACACACACACACACACACACCAGCATAGGGAATAGGAAGGGTTGAAATACAATGTGCAGGGGCAAAAATAGCAGCGCTGAGAAGAATAGGAAAGAGAGTGAGTTCATGTGTGCGTGCTGCTCTGCAGTGGCTTCAGCCAGGTGTGTGTGCTAGAACATATCGGACAGGTGTACTCGGGAGGCTGACGGAGAAAGCAGCAGTGTGTGTGTGTGTGTGTGTGTGTGTGTGTGTGTGTGTGTGTGTGTGTGTGTGTGTGTGGGGTATCAGCATGCGTGTGAGGAATTGAAACTGGAGTGATACACCACCTGCATCAGTCAGGTTGTGGACTCCTTAGAGAGAGAGAGAGCACGAGAGAAGAAATCGAACGAGGCAGAGAGAAAGAGAGAGAGAGAGATGATGAGGCTGTGATGAGCGCACACACTCATGCACGTTGGACTGATCCAGGTGTGTGTGTGTGTGTGTGTGTGTGATGTTTGTCTGAGCATGTGCTTGGGTTTCTGTGTTAGTTGTGTTCCTGTTTATACGGGCTGGTTTTAGGTTTGAGTATGCATGTTATGAGGCGAGTGTGTGTTTTTGTAGGTGTGTGAGTTATTTATGCAAGGATTGGTGTGTATGTTTTTGTAGGTGTGTGTGTATGTTTTTGTGTGTGTGTGTGTGTGTGTGTGTGTGTGTGTGTGTGTGTGCATATACACGAGTGAGCACAGGTCAGTGTCTTTCCCAGGACTGCCCTGCTCCCCTCTGGCCTTGCAACAGGAAGCCCCAGCCAGGCCCTCGTCCGTGTGTGTGTGTGTGTGTGCGCACCAGGCCCTCCTCCTCCTCCTCCTCGTCCTCGCTCGCTGAAACTGGGTCAGAGTTTGGAGTCTGGAAACACTTTGGATCCGCCAGCACCTCCACCCCTCCCTCCCTCTCTCCCTCCCTCCCTCTCTCCCTCCCTCCTTCTCTCCCTCCACCCCTCCATTCCCTCCCTCTCTCCCTCCACCCCTCTTCACTCACAGAACAGAACAGAGTAGCAATGCACCTCCTCCTCCACCTCCTCCTCCATCTCCTCCTCCACCTCCTCCACCTCCTCCTCCTCCTCCTCCTCCTCCTCCACCTCCTCCTCCACCTCCTCCTCCTCCCTCCTCCTCCTCCTCCTCCTCCACTCCTCCTCCACCTCCTCCCCTAAGCCCACAGGGC